>NW_025533555.1:300000-570000 GCF_020615455.1 Coregonus clupeaformis
AAGACTGTTGGAAAAGCATTTCAGGTGAAGCTGGTTGAGAGAATGCCAAGGGTGTGCAAAGCTGTCATCAAGGCAAAGGGTGGCTATTTGAAGAATCTCAAATATAAAATATTTTACTTTTTTGGTTATTACATGATTACATATGTGTTATTTCATAGTTTTGATTTGTTCCATTCGACAAGCATCGAGTGGAGCAAGATGTTATAGGATGATGGAATTGATGTGGAATTTAATGTTGATGCTCAGATATTGAGAAAGATTTGATTGGGTGAAGCCTGATTCTGAATGAGGCTCAACAGTAGGCCCTGGGTCTTTCATAATAGAATGGTTACCTCACAACTGCAGTTGGTCACCATGGAGACCCTAGACACCGCATTTGTGATCACATTTATTTACAAAGAAAACACGGCCCTCTGACTAGCCCGAGATGGATGCTTCCCTATAGGTTTACATTCTTATTTCTTGGAAAACCAGATGAATATGGAGATGACCCCAGGATACAGTGAACAACACCTACCTGCGTCTGGCTTTCAGTGGGGCTGATGATACACCACAGAGCCCTGAAGAGGCTCAGTCTACAACATGTTATGTAACCACACTAGAAAACATTGGATAATATTGATTGCAGGGACTCCCAAGAATCACATCAGGGCAGGCAAAGCTGGGCATTAGAGAGTGTTTTTCTCCAAAAGGCCTCATGACATGTTTCTACATAACATCCTCTCACTATATCCCTTGATGCTCTGTTAAGAAATACCTGGTTCTACCAGGGCACGGTAGACTTACTCCATGTTCCTTCTCTGCTAGATATAACCTTGGGGAAAGAGCTTGGCAGGATATATGAAGGCATATGCCAAACTGCTGTGGCACCTTTAATGTGGAGGGCCATTGGAGGTCAGATCATTAGCAGCATGCTAGCTTCTGGGATGTATTGATCCAGACCCAGCGAGTCGATGACCCAAACAACTTAAGGGAGCAAGGTCCAAACATTGTAATCCAAGAATCAAAATAATAAATATGTCTATATACACTGAGTGTACAAATCATTAAGAACACCTGCTCTTTCCATGACATAGACTGACCAGGTGAATCCAGGTGAAAACTTGAGACATGGATTGTGTATGTGTGCCATTCAGAGGGTGAATGTGCAAGACAAGATTTAAGTGCCTTTGAACGGGGTATGGTAGTAGGTTTCAGGCGCACTGGTATGTGTTAAGAAACGCTGCTGGGTTTTTCACACTCAACAGTTTCCCGGGGGGAAGGGGAGGGTCTTAATGTTTTATACACTCAGTGTAGAGTCCTGCTTTAGAGGCTATCAAGATTGATGGACTAGGCTTGAGTACACAAACATGGCTATCATAGGAATGTATCTGTTAGTAAGGGTAATATTTATGTATTTATTCATAGTTATATCATGCCTTGTATAAAATGTAATAATTGGCAGGGAATATAGTTTCACTGTAAAAAAAGAAAAAAAGAAAAGCTCTACTTGGCCAATCAGAAGATGATGGACTACACTCCCCTGCAAATGGCTTGTTCCTCTCAAAGTTTCTTCCTACATAGAGATGTTTTATTTGCCACCTTCCTTGCCTTTGCTTGCTCTTGGAAAACATAGAATTACAATTTGCTTAAATGATCAATTGTAAACATGCGACAACTGTGTTTTGTAATCAAGGGTTAGTTCTGTCCTCAAATGTACTACTACTACTACTCTTGTCACTTTCTCTCCCTCTGGTGTTGCACCATTGGGTTTGAGGTCAATGTTACCAGTTAAGATTAGAGGCTAAGTTATTGTACTCGTACTTTAAAGACTTTGATCAGCTTAACAAATAATCACTTGAGGGTTTAGTTGTGTAACAATGCAATGCACAGCCTAGGGTAAAAACAACTCCAGGATCTGTCATTTAGCTTTAGGGTACTGATTTTGCCAGCACTCTACGATCTCCACTGGGTAACAGCATGGCCTAAAAGTGACCCACTTAGTGTTTGTTGACCCTGGTCATGTGATAGGGAATCTGTGATGATTAATGGCTGACTCTGCTCAGCAGTCAATGAGTTCAGCCTTACTTAATGAGCTTTCACCTGCAGCCCCTTGTGTGACTGTCTGCCTGCTGCCTACTGTGCGCACACACACACACACACACACACACACACGCACACACACACACACACACACACACACTTGGTCAGCACGACCTGGTTGAGGTCTGGACTGGAAGCACTGAACTAAATTGCTAACACACTGAAGTGCATTAAGGTTCCAGTTCATTGTCCACACATAATTAACTGATATTTGTTTGGGTTCCGAGGCATATGACCTGATACTGTTTGACTGTCTAATGTGGCGAAATAATGAACTGTGCTGTAGTGATGTCAGCCACTTGCATATGTCAATGGGTTGCTGTTGCGACCTTGCCATATACTGTGTTATCAGCAGTAGCCCGTTGGCTTGGTTGGGACATTATGACCACAAAGATTGTAGATTTATTGATGTACACTCATGTAGCCTTTTTCTGAATTGATCTAAATTAGCGACAGATAACTGAAAAAAATACTTTCCTCTGTAGAGAAGGTACTGTAGTTACTTGAACTTATCCTCTGAATGCGGGTTACAGATTTAAATTGAATAACAAGAAATTAGATGTATTTCTTTGCCATATTGCAGGAATAGAAGGACTATCATCCTTCATTCTTTTTTGTGAAGAACCTTGACAGATTCAATCAAGAGTTTTAGGGATTATCCTTCAGGTGTCATACGTTTCTAAAGTCACTTTCGTTTAATGATGTCAGTCGGTAGAGCATGGCGCTTGCAACGCCAAGGGTGGTGGGTACGATTCCGGGCCACCCATACTGTACGTAAAATGTATACACGCACGACTGTAAGTGGCTTTGGATAAAAACGTTGTAATGCTCTGTCTATCATGTTTCTTGCCCCCACTTATATAGCTCAAGTATATAAATCATTTTACTGCATCTGTTTGTTCCCAGCTCTTCACAGCCACACAGGCAGATGGCTTGGCTAGGCGCTGTCAGCAAAAAACCCAATTAGGACAGAGGACCTGGATTCAGCAATGAGAGCACCACGTGTGTCACTTAACCATCATAACACAAGGAGAAATGGATGTTGTGTCATTTCAAGGTGGTGAGTAACACTGTAACATGCTCATAAAAGCTTTCCACCACAAGCACATTGGCCAGACATATTGTGTTGTGTGTGATTGCGAGGTCGGAGGATGTCCATGAATCTGAAGTGGTATAACCTAAAAATGTAGAAGCTTATGGAATACCGACCTTCTTTTGAGTTAATTAAAAAAGCAAGGTGTTTAAGATATTCAACACAGAGGAACAAAGCACATGGTTTGACCTTAGCTCTCTACAATATAGACCTAGCTGTATGACCTGTGTGGGTTATGAGGCTTTGTGATGATCAGCATGTTGACATAGGTCAGGGCCTCTGGATGCACGTGTGTGTTGCTTAATCAGGGCCTTTAACAGGTATATGCTCTGATCCGTCACCTTATATTCCTGTCTTTGAAATCCAATATCCTCAAGGATCAGTATCCACTGTGTGGTGTATGTATTTAAGACCTGCTTTTAAGCAACGAAACTAATCTCAACCAAGAGCTTAATACAGTGGAGATGGATGCTGTTCATCCATGATGCATAATGTAGCCAGGCCACAGCTAAGAGAGATTGGCTGCCTCTCCTGCAGAGTAATGTAAGCTTGTCTCCAGTATCGCTGCACAATGAAATGCCTCCTTGTGTTTTGTAGTATGAAAAAAATAAGAAATAAAAAAATGCACTCAATAACTGTAAGTCGCTCTGGATAAGAGCGTCTGCTAAATGACTAAAATGTAAATGTAAATGTAATGACGTCATTCAGAATGGGGTAACGTGGGGCGCTATTGATTTTCAACAGATGTGTGCATCTCTGCATGACTTAATTTACATTTGTTTTCATGGAAGGATCAGTTGCTGTGCACTGAGGCTGCGGCTCCATGGGGGATGGCATTTAAGTTGGTTTGAGGTTCAGTAGGCTTTAAGGAATGTTACTAATACTACTGGACAAGGCTAAATGACTACCATAGGATTATGTACATCAATGATGTTGTGATTTTCACTAAAAACTTATGATAGATTTAGTGATGCTGTTGTGAGCAATACAGTCTTTCATGCATTGTGAGGGCTGTTTTGCAGCTAGAGGATGTTGCCCTCTGATGTGAGAGGATGTTACGCTGCAGGTAAGAGTTCTAGGCTTTTCCCTTTCTTTATTAACCTCTGCCCTTAGATTTGAAGCTTACATTGTGCACATAACCATGCAAGACTCTTATCCTTCCAAACCCTCATGCCCAAAGTCTGGAAAGCGTTGAGTATATCAACATGCGGTTATTTGGAACTTAATTATGTTTGTCTGCTCATTTAAATGAGGCCTTCTTTGCCATTTATTGTTGGGCACCTAGCCAGGTTCCTGGGGAGCTATTCACAATGCCCTCCATCCCACAGTGAAAGACACGACTGGCTCTGAGTGATAAGAATGTGCTAAAGACATTGGAGACATAGAGAGGGAGAAAATTAATCCCCTTTATAGTAAAGCATTGCATGCATCTATAATTGCATTTGCGTAGTGGTATATAGTTGAGCAGAGAAGTTTTTAGGATTTCCACACATCGGGATTTTAAAAAGAAAGTATTTGGAAAATAATTGGCTTTTTTAAAAAGCATTTCATACAATTTTAGTTCATTTACATGAGAGAAGGCATTATGTCACGTTCGTTGACGAACGGGACGGACCAAGGCGCAGCGTGATAAGCATACATGTTTATTTAAACGAACGAACACGCGACAAAACAACAAACGAAACGTGAAGTCCAAGGTAACACACAAACATACCATAACTGGAACAAGATCCCACAACCCACTAGTGCCAATAGGCTACCTAAGTATGTTCCCCAATCAGAGACAACGAGCTACAGCTGCCTCTGATTGGGAACCACACCGGCCAACATAGAAATACACATACCAGATCAGAACATAGAAAATACCACATAGAAAATCACACCACAGAAAATACACACCCTGACTCAACAAATACGAGTCCCCAGAGTCAGGGCGTGACACATTAGCAGAATCTTTTTTAATAACACACAAATTACTGAAATGAGTGGCTACTCTGACAGCGACAAACTGAGAGCAATAAAAACGACTTGGTCTTGAATGCTAACAGGCCAATGAAGAGACAAACAGATTGTATAATATATATATATATATATATATACAGTCATGGCCAAAATTGTTGGCACCCCTGAAATTTTTCCAGAAAATGAAGTATTTCTCACAGAAAAGTATTGAAATTACACATGTTTTGCTATGCACATGTTTATTTCCTTTGTGTGTATTGGAATAACACAAAAAAAAACAGGAAAAAAGCAAATTTGACATAATTTCACACAAAACTAAAAAAATGGGCCGGACAAAGTTATTGGCACCCTTTCAAAATTGTGGATAAATAAGTTTGTTCCAAGCATGTGATGCTCCCTTTAAACTCACCTGGGGCAAGTAACAGGTGTGGGCAATCTAAAAAATCACACCTGAAAGCAGATAAAAAGGAGAGAAGTTGACTCAGTCTTTGCATTGTGTTTCTGTGTGTGCCACACTAAGCATGGAGAACAGAAAGAGGAAAAGAGAACTGTCTGAGGACTTGAGAACCAAAATTGTGGAAAAATATCAACAATCTCAAGGTTACAAGTCCATCTCCAGAGATCTAGATGTTCCCTTTGTCCACAGTGACGCAACATGATCAAGAAGTTTGCAACCCATGGCACTGTAGCTAATCTCCCTGGACGTGGACGGAAGAGAAAAATTGATGAAAGGTTGCAACGCAGGATAGTCCGGATGGTGGATAAGCAGCCCCAAACAAGTTCCAAAGAAATTCAAGCTGTCCTGCAGGCTCAGGGTGCATCAGTGTCAGCGTGAACTATACGTCGAAATTTGAATGAAATGAAACGCTATGGCAGGAGACCCAGGAGGACCCCACTGCTGACACAGAGACATAAAAAGCAAGACTACAGTTTGCCAAAATGTACATGAGTAAGCCAAATTCCTTCTGGGAGAACGTCTTATGGACAGATGAGACCAAGATAGAGCTTTTTGGTAAAGCACATCGTTCTACTGTTTACCGAAAATGTAATGAAGCCTTCAAAGAAAAGAACACAGTACCTACAGTCAAATATGGTGGAGGTTCAAAGATGTTTTGGGGTTGTTTTGCTGCCTCTGGCACTGGGTGCCTTGACTGTGTGCAAGGCATCATGAAATCTGAGGATTACCAAAGGATTTTGGGTCGCAATGTAGGGGCCCAGTGTCAGAAAGCTGGGTTTGCGTCCGAGATCATGGGTCTTCCAGCAGGACAATGACCCCAAACATACTTCAAAAAAGCACCCAGAAATGGATGGCAACAAAGCGCTGGAGAGTTCTGAAGTGGCCAGCAATGAGTCCAGATCTTAATCCCATTGAACACCTGTGGAGAGATCTTAAAATTGCTGTTGGGAAAAGGCACCCATCCAATATGAGAGACCTGGAGCAGTTTGCAAAAGAAGAGTGGTCCAAAATTCCGGGTGAGAGGTGTAAGAAGCTTATTGATGGTTATAGGAAGCGACTGATTTCAGTTATTTTTTCCAAAGGGTGTGCAACTAAATATTAAGTTAAGGGTGCCAATCATTTGTCCGGCCCATTTTTTGAGTTTTGTGTGAAATTATGTCAAATTTGCTTTTTTCCTGTTTTTTTGTGTTATTCCAATACACACAAAGGAAATAAACATGTGCATAGCAAAACATGTGTAATTTCAATACTTTTCTGTGAGAAATACTTCATTTTCTGGAAAAATTTCAGGGGTGCCAACAATTTTGGCCATGACTGTATATATATATATATATATATATATATATATATATATATATTATAGGCTACAGTATGCTACTAAATGAACTTTACAACTTTTCCAACTTCAGACAGATTAGTCTTCTCTTTTCAGCAGTAGGCTTTCCAAATGGTAGACTTTCCAAATGGTACGTTTTTCTCGCGATTGTATTTTGAAATTTGCGAAAGGCAAACTGACAGCCACAACCAACCAAAGAAACATAATCCATAGATGGCAGTTCCCATTCAAGTCAGGACTGGCATCCATTGCTGGTGAACCCATGAGTTTAACAGTGAAATTGCCAGGGTTTGAGGTTCCAAAACTCTTCTATGGATTATATGTCTATGGCCACAACAAGGGTCGTCATGCACCCACTATTTTAGAGGGGACACAAAGTCTGTGTGGATGGATGGGGGGTGGTCCATAGGGGGGCTGATCCCCCCCTCCAGAAGATGGAGATTTTTGCATTTTCAAACAACTGTAACAGATTTTTCCTGCAGTCTAGAACCATAATCATTATGCCTAATTCTATGTCAAAAATATGTACAGTTCCAGTCAAAGTTTGGACACACCTACTCATTCAAGGGTTTTTCTTTATTTTTACTATTTTCTACATTGTAGAATAACAGTGAAGACATCAAAACTATGAAATAACACATATGGAATCATGTAGTAACCAAAAAAGTGATAAACAAATCAAAATATATTGTATATTTGAGATTCTTCAAATAGCCACCCTTTGCCTTGATGACAGCTTTGCACACTCTTGGTATTCTCTCAACCAGCTTCATGAGGTAGTCACCTGGAATCGACCTTAGGGGGTTAACAAGTCACATAATAAGTTGCATGGACTCACTCTGTGTGCAATAATAGTGTTTAACATGATTTTTGAATGACTACCTCATCGCTGAAACGGAATAGAGCTAAGCACAGGCAAAATCGTAGAGGAAAACCTAGTTCAGTCTGCTTTCCACCAGACACTGGAAGATGAATTCACCTTTCAGCAGGACAATTACCTAAAACACAAGGCCAAATCTACACTGGGGTTGCTTACCATGAAGACTGTGAATGTTCCTGAGTGGCCGAGTTACAGTTTTGACTTAAATCTGTTTGAAAATCTATGGCAAGACCTGGAAATGGTTGTCTAGCAACGATCAACAGCCAATTTGACAGAGCTTGAAGAATTTTGAGAAGAATAATGGGCAAATGTTGCACAATCCAGGTGTGAAAAGCTCTTAGAGACTTACCCAGAAACATTCACAGCTGTAATCACTGCCAAAGCGGATTCTAACATGTATTGACTCAGGGGGTTGAATACTTATCGAATCAAGATATAACTGTACATGTACTACCACTTCAGAAGCCTTTGTCAAATGAATGACAGTGTGATGAAGTGAGTGAGTGAGGATTTATTGAGCCTCTCAGTAGGATTTAGCGTTGAATGCCTGGAAGACTGATACAAGGCAGTTAGCAGGATCCATGGGGAGCTCAGCTTAGTGCCAACACTAATGCCTTTTCAGCCCCAGCTAGCCTCCATGGAAGAGAGAACTAAGAGCTACAGGTAGAAACGAGTCAACACACACCATCTCAAAAAGAAAGGATTAGTCCCATGTAGATGATTCAGCGATAATAATAATAATAATAATAATAACATGCCATTTAGCAGACGCTTTTATCCAAAGCGACTTACAGTCACGCGTGCATACATTTTTGTGTATGGGTGGTCCCGGGGATCGAACCCACTACCTCGGCGTTACAAGCGCCGTGCTCTACCAGCTGAGTTACAGAGGACCACAGACAGATAAAATAAAGCAATTATAAAATAAGAGGTTCAGAGCAGGTGAATGGCAGAAATACACAGGAGAACTAGAGGGAACAGATTTTGGACTTCATTACCACAATCACTTGAACTCCCACTAAGCGTTGTTGAACTTAAATCAATAAGCAAAACCATGGCAGCTACTGTAAGTGATGGAAAATGAGTTTTACTCCCTTTTCTAGCGAACATAATTGGACTCTGGCATTTGAACATCCGCCCAATGTATCTCAGCTGCCAAGACAATCAGCTATTGTCTGCTTCTCAACCTCATGCAGCATGGCTAACTGAGTCTGTTAATAGTTAGCCATAGATTGGGGTTGTGCACTCAGATTGGAGTGATGTCTATTTGTGCAGGAGTGTATGGCTTCCGGGAGAAATATAATCATGATGCGCTCTTACATTAGTACGACAGGCATGTTTCTCAGAATTGCCCTGGCAGATGGATGGAAGGAGAAATGTGTCTTTCTGAGAAGTCATCTCCTTGGCATGTGAGACAGACGAGTGTGAGGGTAATGGGGGCTGAAGATGGTTGACCCTGTGTGTTTGGGTTCATGTTTTCTTGTGTGCCCTGTCAGGATGGTCAGAAGCACACTGTAGGTCATCCCCACCTCCAAACACGAGGCTTGCCAACACGGAAATTGAATTTAAAGCCAATTTGAAGAGGTGGGCTGAGGCTCTCAGACAAATAAAATACAACATTTAGAAACCCTTTGTAAGGGGTTTTACAGTGCAGGGTCCCAAATTGTTTAGTTGATTGTTTAAAAAAAATAATGCAATGGCTTGGTTTGCTTTTGTGCGTGACTTGTAATATCTGAATGGTAATCTCTACTTGAATCTGCGTGCCTCCACCCACTCCCTCAATCCCCATAGTTGACTTGACTGGCATTGTGGACATAGTGCCATCCTTGGCCAGTCTACTGGACCTGGTCAGAGTATTAGGTGGTGATTAATGACTCACACAGCAGCCAAAGGACACACTGTGCGGGTCCAAGCTATTGATAAGATATTTTCTCCAGCAGTACAATATAGGTACTACTTATTAATAAAGCCCAGTATAGCACTTTGTGACATCTGCTGATGTAAAAAGGGCTTTATAAATAGATTTGATAGAATAACTTTCATTCACGTGTTGACATGCAATATGGCACATGTTGGTGTGTGTGTGTGTGTGCAGTGCATGCGTCAGTATGCCACTCCATTTTCATACAGTATCACATGGCTGAGCTGACTGGCATGCAGAGACTACTGTGTGGGCGCACCCACCTTGTCTGCTATTTTCAGCTCCCTAGCCAGGTGTGTCGTGTATGTGTGCAACTGACAGCAGAGTAGACAGTAAAACTTTTAAAGGGTTATACAAATAGGCAGTTAATTTGTGTGTGTGTCAGACCTGGCGCCAGGATAAAGTGGGGCAGTTGAAATCGGTGAGGGGGTACAATTTTAAGGGTTCTTGCTTTGGAATTATGTTGAATTCTTCTAATATCACGATATACCACAATAAACATAAAGTTCAAATGCCGAGACTCCGAGATCATTGATTGAGTGCTTTTGAAGTGACAGGTTGGTGCGAAATCTGTAGCCTATCTCCGCTGCGCTGTATCAGCACAATGGACAGCGCCCTACACACTAAAGCAAGGCCGTTTTGAGTACAGCAATATGTTGTGATATGGCACCATACACTTCTGTGGATCAAATTAGACCCACATAATCAATTAAGCAATGCCAGCCTACCATAAACACTTTTCCAATACAACCATGAAAACCAATAGGCTACCAAGAAAACCATAATAGAATGTATCTATTTCTATGATGAAACATACCGATATGTAGCCATACCCAGGGGCGTCATTTGGGTTCTTGCATTGGAATTATATTGAATTCTGCAGTAACTGAGTATTCCAGACACTCTCTTCCTATGAACCAGTTGCTATTAACCGAACGTTTTTGGATAGAAAACCTGTGGCTAGGGTAGGATTCTATGCTAGCCTAGGCTAGCTCCTCTGTTCCAAGATCATCAGGAACAGTTGGAGGTGGAGGGGGTTGTGGAGCCACTATCCTGGCGGCGCTTGTGGAAGGGTGGGTAGACTCTGCATGCAGAGTTAGCTGGAGCTCGGCAGCGTCATCACTGCTGGGCTTGGTGGTTGGATGCTGCTGCTCATCGCTCTCCTTCTCCTTTTGGCTTTGTTTGGATACTTTGGCGAAGCCCATTTTTGATTTCCATCGTGGCAGTGGCAGAATATATGGTTCGAGCTAGCTAAATAGGCTAAGGCTAATAACACTAACACTTTTTACAGCTAGCTAAGAAGCTAAACTCTGTAGTGGTGGGGCATGAGGCAGAGTTGAGTGAAGCAGCTTCAACAGTAAACTTGGCCCCGCCCTTATAAATCAAAATCAAATATTACAGGTGGAGGTACATCACGTTATTCACACCGCAGAGATGAGAAGTATTTTTCACGCTTTTTATGGAAACCCAAAGGAGTCATACCTAACCACCCCAGTGGCTTTCCATAGCCCCCTACACACACCGCGGCGTGCTCTGTCCATTGTGCTGATACAGATTTGGCACCAACCTGACTCAGTCATTTGAACTTTTTCGCTATTTTTATATAGAGACATTAAACTAAAACTGAGGGGACACAAGTTTGAACTGAGGGGGCTAAGCCCCCTTTTGACCCCTCGTGGATCCGGGACCGTGTGTGTGCACAGGTGTGTGATTGTGTTTTTCCCAATGTTACAGACACACCACCAAAAACATGATACATTGTGTATTGACAAGGACAGTGTGCTGAGTTTTGCTGTGGACCATAGCTCTAAACAACTGTAGTAATATCCACTGGAGTTTTGTTGACTACTTGTAGAAATGAACTTATTCATAAACCACATTTTTCATTGTGGGGTTCTGATTGTGGCTGCCACTGCCCCCAGTGCAGTACCGCCGAGGAAGTTAATGTGTGGCTGCTTAGTAAGCTGCAATCAATCAGTTGACGTTTGTCTGTGACTGTTCAATTACAGAATAATAAGGTAAATCAGTGTGAGCCGGGGAAAGACTGAACAGAGCATTATACAACAAAGGCAGACTTAATGAGGGCACTCAAGTCATGGAGTAATAAGGGATAATTTCAGCAGGGGAATAATCCATAGGGCACGTCCTGCTTTTCTACCCCACTTCTCATTTTGCACTCTCTCATGCTAATCCCCTGTAAAAATGAATAACACAGAGAGAGAGAGTCCAGCCTGCTGCCTCTATGCAGTGTGAGGCATCGGCAGCTTCACTTCACCATGGCAACAGGCTTCCCATCCAACAGCATTGCCCCAGTCCAGCTCTTATCTCAGGCCAGGATATCAGTGATCCAGACCTCACAGATAGAACATCCTCAGGGAAACACACAAGGTCCTCCATTCCAACCCCCAAGAATTCCCTCTATTTACCTTATGTCAAGAGGTGGGGAACTTAGTCAAGAGTCGTGAGTTGTGTCAAAAATGCACCCAGATGTCAGATACCTTGCCTTTGTATTACAGAGATGCTGTCCAAGAGGTTGCGTTTGATAGGCTAGTTTATTCTCTCATAGTACAATATGTTTTAAGGGTTTGGACTGGGACATTGTCTCCATATAGAAGAAATATTCTATAAATAGCTTACATGCTCTGTGCATGACTCTTTGTGTATGAAGTGTTGTGTAGCACAATGGATGCTATGGAGTACTATAATTAAACACAGACTTGTCTTTTAATGCTTTGGCTTTATTTAATTAATGTAGAAGAGATAGAACTTCCCCACATTAATTGACCATAACTGCAGAAGGCTGGAAAAAGAGAGGATTTGATAGGACTGGTTTAGAAGGGATGATGTAGGTCTAGCTGGGCTTGGGAAAGTTCATTTGGATTTGCTGATTCTCATCAGATAGCTCTCTTAGTTATGGTCAATTAATGTGCAGAAGTTTTATCTCTTCTACATTGATTGAGTAAAGCCAAAGCATTAAAAGACAAGTCTGTGTAGCAAACAGATGTTGTTGAAATTATGAGAGCTGAAGAACACAATTAATAATTCCGTTAAATAGCAGAACACTGCAAGTCATTTGAACTAATAAAAAATACACAACCCAAACTTTCCCTCATTAGCTAATTTATAAGAAGAGAGTAAGGACACAATGAAATTATCTATAATATTTTCATTTTTCTTACTTTTATTTACATTTGTAAACATACAGAGAAGCTTTGGTACCATAGTGTGTGTGTGGTGAATATTCTACATTATGTAGTGTGTGTGTTCTGCATTCAGTGTTCCTATACAGTTGAAGTCAGAAGTTTACATACACTTAGGTTGGAGCCATTAAAACTTGTTTTTCAACCACTACACACATTTCTTGTTAACAAACTATAGTTTTGGCAAGTCGGTTAGGACATCTACTTTGTGCATGACACAAGTAATTTTTCCAACAATTGTTTACAGACAGATTATTTCACTTATAATTCACTGTATCACAATTCCAGTGGGTCAGAAGTTTACATACACTAAGCTGACTGTGCCTTTAAACAGCTTGGAAAATGCCAGAAAATGATGTCATGGCTTTAGAAGCTTCTGATAGCCTAATTGACATCATTTGAGTCAATTGGAGGTGTACCTGTGGATGTATTTCAAGACCTACCTTCAAACTCAGTACCTCTTTGGTTGACATCATGGGAAAATCAAAAGAAATCAGCCAAGACCTCAGAAAAGAAATTGTAGACCTCCACAAGTCTGGTTCATCCTTGGGAGCAATTTCCAAATGCCTGAAGGTACCACGTTCATTTGTACAAACAATAGTACGCAAGTATAAACACCATGGGACCACGCAGCTGTCATACCGCTCAGGAAGGAGACACGTTCTGTCTCCTAGAGATGAACGTACTTTGGTGCGAAAAGTGCAAATCAAGCCCAGAACAACAGCAAAGGACCTTGTGAAGATGCTGAAGGAAACAGGTACAAAAGTATCAATATCCACAGTAAAATGAGTCCTATATCGACATAACCTGAAAGGCCGCTCAGCAAGGAAGAAGCCACTGCTCCAAAACCGCCATAAAAAAGCCAGACTACGGTTTGCAACTGCACATGGGGACAAAGATCTTTCTTTTTTGAGAAATGTCCTCTGGTCTGATGAAACAAAAATAGAACTGTTTGGCCATAATGACCATCGTTATGTTTGGAGGAAAAAGGGGGTTGCTTGCAAGCCGAAGAACACCATCCCAACTGTGAAGCGTGGGGGTGCTTTGCTGCAGGAGGGACTGGTGCACTTCACAAAATAGATGGCATCATGAGGAAGGAAAATTATGTGGATATATTGAAGCAACATCTCAAGACATCAGTCAGGAAGTTAAAGCTTGGTCACAAATGGGTCTTCCAAATGGACAATGACCCCAAGCATACTTCCAAAGTTGTGGCAAAATGGCTTAAGGACAACAAAGTCAAGGTATTGGAGTGGCCATCACAAAGCCCTGACCTCAATCCTATAGAAAATGTGTGGGCAGAACTGAAAAAGCGTGTGCGAGCAAGGAGGCCTACAAACCTGACTCAGTTACACCAGCTCTGTCAGGAGGAATGGGCCAAAATTCACCCAACTTATTGTGGGAAGCTTGTGGAAGGCTACGCGAAACGTTTGACCCAAGTTAAACAATTTAAAGGCAATGCTACCAAATACTAATTGAGTGTATGTAAACTTCTGACCCACTGGGAATGTGATGAAAGAAATAAAAGCTGAAATAAATCCTTCTCTTTACTAATATTCTGACATTTCACATTCTTAAAATAAAGTAGTGATCCTAACTGACCTAAGACAGGGAATTTTTACAAAGATTAAATGTCAGGAATTGTGAAAAACTGAGTTTAAATATATTTGGCTAAGGTGTATGTAAACTTCCGACTTTAACTGTACCATGTGACAAATATGTACAAGGAAGCATATCATGTATCCCTCAACCACACACCAATTACTTGCAATTACTTCCTTATTCCCAGCCAGTGTCACGCATTGGTTCGTGGCTAGTCATTATCAATCATACCAGCCCCAGCCCTTGTGAGCTGACTTGTGACCCATATGCCAGGCCAGAAATAGACTCGTATCGTCCTTAGACTTGCAGTCTAACACCCCACTTCACCACCCCTCAACACACACATCTGTCCTTATACTCATGCTTAGTGAACCATGGTCTTCGCTCCTTTCTCTCTTATTGATCCAAAGTGTCTGATTGTGTGGAGGCTCTGCTGGAACATGTTGTATTTGGCCTATTGAGCTGACTCACCCTCTGCTCTGTTCACTCTGTCCACAGTGGCTGACCTCTCCTCCTGCCTATCTACTCTCTCCAGGGAGCCTTTGGACCAGCATCGCTGAGACTCAGCCCTTAACCGCCTGTCTCACCACCGTGCCCCAGGGATAACCATGTCAGGTCTCCCTAATACTATGTGGAAGCAGGGGCTATCTTTTGTGAGTCTGTTCACTCACCATGCACCCATCTGTCTGTGTGTATAGGACATTACAGTGGAACTCTAAAAACTACATCACAAACAGGAATTTGTCTCCCAGTCAAGTCAAGTTAAACAGAGATGTGTTTCCTCTTAACTGCTATCTGTGTTGTGTTAAATCTCCACAGAGTTGGTGTTCTAGCTGAGAGGAAGGGGATTATATGCTGACCAGGACCAGACTACAACTAAAGTCCCTTGTGGACCTATGTACACCTTGGAGCAGGTTTGCCAAAAGGAGGCCAATGTCCATCATCTCCATTCTAGATAATGTTTGATTTTACTGAAACAAACTGGGTCAGTCGATTTGTAAGTATTTGGTCAATAACAAAAGTTTCTCAATACTTTGTTATATACCCTTTGTTGGCAATGACACAGGTCAAACGTTTTCTGTAAGTCTTCACAAGGTTTTCACACACTGTTGCTGGTATTTTGGCCCATTCTTCCATGCAGATCTCCTCTAGAGCAGTGATGTTTTGGGGCTGTCGCTGGGCAACACGGACTTTCAGCTCCCTCCAAAGATTTTCTATGGGGTTGAGATCTGGAGACTGGCTAGGCCACTCCAGGACCTTGGAATGCTTCTTACGAAGCCACTCCTTCGTTGCCCGGGCAGTGTGTTTGGGATCATTGTCATGCTGAAAGACCCAGCCACGTTTCATCTTCAATGCCCTTGCTGATGGAAGGAGGTTTTCACTCAAAATCTCACGATACATGGCCCCATTCATTCTTTCCTTTACACGGATCAGTCGTCCTGGTCCCTTTGCAGAAAAACAGCCCCAAAGCATGATGTTTCCACCCCCATGCTTCACAGTAGGTATGGTGTTCTTTGGATGCAACTCAGCATTCTTTGTCCTCCAAACACGATGAGTTGAGTTTTTACCAAAAAGTTATATTTTGGTTTCATCTGACCATATGACATACTCCCAATCCTCTTCTGGATCATCCAAATGCACTCTAGCAAACTTCAGACGGGCCTGGACATGTACTGGCTTAAGCGGGGGGACACGTCTGGCACTGCAGGATTTGTGTCCCTGGCGGCGTAGTGTGTTACTGATGGTAGGCTTTGTTACTTTGGTCCCAGCTCTCTGCAGGTCATTCACTAGGTCCCCCCGTGTGGTTCTGGGATTTTTGCTCACCGTTCTTGTGATCATTTTGACCCCACGGGGTGAGATCTTGCGTGGAGCCCCAGATCGAGGGAGATTATCAGTGGTCTTGTATGTCTTCCATTTCCTAATAATTGCTCCCACAGTTGATTTCTTCAAACCAAGCTGCTTACCTATTGCAGATTCAGTCTTCCCAGCCTGGTGCAGGTCTACAATTTTGTTTCTGGTGTCCTTTGACAGCTCTTTGGTCTTGGCCAAAGTGGAGTTTGGAGTGTGACTGTTTGAGGTTGTGGACAGGTGTCTTTTATACTGATAACAAGTTCAAACAGGTGCCATTAATACAGGTAACGAGTGGAGGACAGAGGAGCCTCTTAAAGAAGAAGTTACAGGTCTGTGAGAGCCAGAAATCTTGCTTGTTTGTAGGTGACCAAATACTTATTTTCCACCATAATTTGCAAATAAATTCATAAAAAATCCTACAATGTGATTTTCTGGAATATTTTTTCTCAATTTATCTGTCATAGTTGACGTGTACCTATGATGAAAATTACAGGCCTCTCTCATCTTTTTAAGTGGGAGAACTTGCACAATTGGTGGCTGACTAAATACTTTTTTCCCCCACTGTAAGCTTGGCTTCTTATATGGTGGCGAGTAAAGCTTAAACCATGTATTTAGATTGTAGGTAGGTATTGTAGTTAGGTATTGTAGGTAGTTTATCTAGGCAGTTATTGTAGGTTATTGTAGGTAATTATTGTAGTATTGAGCCCGGTGAAGCACGAGGCTAGCTAACCCACTACCTGGACCAATAAAGCTAGCTAGCTAGCGGGTAGCTACTGGTAACTATTAGCAACTGTGGATAGTTGTTTCCAATGTTATTTCACGCTTAAGAGTACCTGTAATTATGCCAGCTTGCTACCTACCATTCAGCTGTTTTTCTAACCTCATTATCTGAAGCGTTAACGTTAGGTAGTTAGTAGCTACTGTACTCGAAATGTAGGTAGCTTGCTGCTACCTGGATAGCTAACTAAACAATAGCTGGAACGACCTAGCTGTAATATTTGGACACGCTTTCTATCCATTGGGACTGGCTGAATCGATTCAGTGGCTAGCTTTGCACTTAACTGGCTAACAGTAGCTACTAAGGGTAAGTTATAACCTACATTTATTTTTGTTTTGTTTTTACATACTGGAAACCAGAGTCGTTCAAGGGAATTCGGGACATGGGTGACTAGTTAACGTTAGCTTGGCTCTCTCTGTGTGTTTCGTGCCGTGGGAGGAGGGGTTGGTTCGTTGGCAGAGAGCAATGGCTAGCTAGTATGCTAACTATTCTAGCTAACTAACTGGCTGAATAAGTTGACGACATACTCACTCAAACTGTCAAAACTAACCCAAAGCTTTACACAACGTTAGACACGGACACGAATGATCTGTTTGGCGTGTTAACACACTGGTGGTTTGTTGTAACCGAGTATTGGTGCTAAACCGTGTTATTGGAGGCTGGCATGCTAGTTGGCTATGGCGTCATAGGATTCGGTGCCCTGGACGGTTTTCACGGAAGAATACTGTACCAAGTTAGCTAGCTGAATAAACTAAGTTAGAGTCTATTCCTAGAAAACATTGAACCGCTGTAGTTTACAACAATTATAATTTCTAAAGTGGAAGTTGGGAGAGTTATATTTGAGTGTTTCAGTGAAACGTAAGTGAGGGAGTCCCCGCTCTCTCGCTTTCCCAGATGTTTAGTTCATTTCATTCCGATCTCCTTTGCATTATTGTAGCCTATTTCTGTAGCCTGTCAACTATGTGTCTGTCTATCCCTGTTCTCTCCTCTCTGCACAGGCCATACAAACGCTTCACACCGCGTGGCTGCTGCCACTCTAATCTGGTGGTCCCTGCGCGCATGACCCACGTGGAGTTCCAGTTCTCCGGCAGCCTCTGGAATTGCCGTTCTGCGGCCAACAAGGCAGAGTTCATCTCAGTCTATGCTACCCTCCAGTCCCTCGACTTCTTGGCGCTGACAGAAACATGGATTACCACAGAAAACACTGCTACTCCTACTGCTCTTTCCTCGATTACTTTTATACTATTCCAGGTATTCCTTAAAGAGGTAGGGTTTCAAGTGTCTCCTGAAGGTGGTCAGTGACTCCGCTGTCCTGGCATCGTGGAGGAGCTTGTTCCACGATTGGGGTGCCAGAGCAGCGAATAGCTTTGACTGGGCTGAGCGGGAACTGTGCTTCCATAGAGGTAGGGTGGCTAGCAGGCCAGAGGTGGATGAACGTAGTGCCCTCGTTTGGGTGTAGGGTCTGATCAGAGCCTGAAGGTAAGGAGGTGCCGTTCCCCTCACAGCTCCGTAGGCAAGCACCATGGTCTTGTGTAGATGTGAGCCTCAACTGGAAGCCAGTGGAGTGTGCGGAGGAGCGGGGTGACATGAGAGAACTTGGGAAGGTTGAACATCAGACGGGCTGCAGCGTTCTGGATAAGTTGTAGGGGTTTAATGGCACAGGCAGGGAGCCCAGCCAACAGCGAGTTGCAGTAATCCAGACGGGAGATGACAAGTGCGTGGATTAGGACCTGTGCCGCTTTCTGTGTAAGGTAGGGTCGTACTCTGCGAATGTTGTAGAGCATGAACCTGCAGGATCGGGTCACCGCTTTGATATTAGCGGAGAACGACAGAGTGTTGTCCAGACATTTTATAATGACAGACATTTTACCCATCACTCATTTTACCCCACATTGGCATAGAGGAAATTGATAGGAAATGTGTCACATCAAAGTGTTGATTTATACAGAACAGTTGGATTGGATTTCACACAGTATGTGTGGGTGTTTGTATGCAGAGGGAGAAGAGTTGTGTATGGTTGGTTTGACAGTCCTCTCTGGTGGGATGACTCTGCCCCCTTGTGGTACACTGAGAAGGAACTAGAAATGCAATTTGAATGATGATGAGTTCCCATTCTTTTATTGTCAATGCCATGAGTACCCTCTGTGGTCTGGTTCGTTTTTAAATTGAGAACATTTCTAGTACAGACAACAACACAGGTGACTATATTTGCTAAGGTATAACAAAACGTATATTTTAGAATCCAGAACACTCCCTTCTAGCCATGTTTTGACATTGCATTGATTATTATCTAATCAGTGTAATCAGTGCTGACTGGCAAAGAAAGCAACAAGATAAGACAGGCTTAATAAGCAAGATTAGTCAAGGCGAGATCAGTCAACTAAACAATACAATTTAGAACAACTTTATTACTCATCTAACAGCAGTACTATTGCCATCAGTAAACACTTTCACCAGCAGGGAGCAGTATTCTACTACTGTATATATGCAATGCAATTGAAGCAAGTCTATAACGTTGAAGACAAAGGATGAACAAGATGAGAATGGTTGAATACTTCTTAAAGTATTCTCAAATCTCAATGAACAGTGATTTTTAATTTAATTGGGAGAGTTCATTCAATTGTATTTATTGTAATTTGTTTGATATTTTGCTTCTCAGTATAAAAAGTTAACATACTGTATATCCACTTTGGCCATGGCAGTCCAGGTTTGATTTCTCTTCACTCAGCAAGAGAAAGGCCCTGGTCCATCCTGTGTAGATGTGCCCTGACCAGGAAAGCCCTTTGCCCTACTGTAGTTTGACGTCCCATGTTCAGTAAAAAACCTCTTGACCTTCTCATGAGTAGTCCTATGTTATGATTATGAGTCCAACCAGGATGAAGACCCACAGCAGTCTGCTCCTAGTCCTTGTCCCTGAAGAGATACGATCCTCCCCTCTGGAGTAGGGCAGCAGTTTGTGAGAGCTGTAGGTTCCACTACTAGGTGTCCACAGGGAGCAGTTGTAAGGCTCAGTCCCAGCCTGGGTAGGAAGGGTACTCCTTATATCAAACAGCCCCTCTTCATCCTGCTGGCTTTCTGTGCTGGCGGACTCTGTTATATTCTCTGAGCCCAGGAACCAGTGTACTCTGCCTTCTGGGTAAACTCCAAAGAACTGGCACTCAACCTTAGACTCATTCTGGAACACTTTGTGCTCAGATGTCCTTAGGCACTCTGCAATGTTGAGGGAAAAATAGGATGAGTATTGAATAGTTCTCAAGTAACATTCACATAGCTGGAGAGCATCTTTAACAATTTAATTGCCATATTTGTGTAATATTTGTCTGACTTGCCTATGTGTCATTGTTGCAATTGCTCCCATCCTACAACAGCATCATCATTAGTTTTATAGGAGCATTATTCCTATACAGTATACAGACCTTGCAGTGTCACAGTGGTACTGGCAGCTGTGATCGATAGGTTGGAGCGCAGTTTGCAGACGTAGTTACTCTGAATGGACGGCATCACCCGAGTCAAAGTGAGTGTCAGTCTGTTGTTTGTGTTGTCACACAGGACCCCAGGAGAGGGGAATACACCAGTGGCATTGACCACACACAGCTCTTTCATTTCCCTTGAGTCTACCCAGGAAAAGAGAATGATCTTGAGTGGCCTCGATGAGATGATGTCACACTGCAGCGCCACATTCTGATCACACTGAGCCTTTACCTCAGCACTAGTTCTCAGCTCCACTTTACCTGTGACGGTGGATAGAGAGGAAAACTGTTATATCTCCAGGTTTTGGAAGCTTTCCATGCTTACACACACTGTATCTATATTGTGGCCATAGCCAGTTCAGCTAGAGAAGAAGGAGTTGTGAGAACTTGAAGACATTTTGTTTCTGTAGAAAGCAGATCATCTCTACTCAGGTCTTCTCAAAGTGAATACTACAGATTGCATCTTTCTCTTTATCAAGGTCCTAGCCAGACAGCATGGATCTTTTGAAACAATCCCAGACACAAAAAATGCTTTGTACTTTATAATACTTAGAAAGGCCTGTTTTATAGCAGAATCTTATCCAATATTATTTGGAATATGTCTGTACTTTCTGTCTTTGCTGGATGTGACACATCCTTACTAAAAGACAAAAGATTGTTCCCTCAAGCAGCTTTTTTGCCTGGTAAAAAACAGCCAAAATATGTTTTTGTGCACTGTCTCACAATGTTAACAGCCACTTACTTTCACTGTTGACAACTGAAGAGAGCCAGAAGGCTAAGACCCAGCCAAAAAGGACCTCTGTTTTTCTCTGTTGTTTCATCTGCATTTAAATTGACATGAGTTACTCCAGACGGCACAGTTCACAGCTCAAACACATGGCTCTAAAGAGAGAGAAAGAGAGGATCCAATCCAAAGCAGTGTTAGTTTCTGATAGATATTATAGCAGTACTACTCACCATCTTGTTACAGCTCTTAAAATCACAGAGTCATCACTGTTTATGACTTCCTGACTTTTTTCCTGTGAGTGGTTTACTCATACCGATTTAAAGCACTTGAACTAACCTCAAGCTGTATTTAGGTCTCGCACATTTCTGAGCCAGAGGAATGTCTCACATCTCAATTGTGTGATAACACGGATGGTTCCTCTGGGTTTATTTTCATGTAGTGTCAGGTTTGCACTAGAACATGTGCAGACTGGCCTTTGGTTTGAGTGAGGAAGTATGCTGATTGTTAAGGCAAAGGTGAGCAGTTTCAGATTACTTTTCAGTTTAACTTTTGTCAGTCATCTGAAAAGCTCTCTAGTTATTTTTATTCACTCCATGTTTGGTTTATTCCCTTATATGGAAATTATGTTATATTTCTTGTTTATTTCAGTAAACATAGACAATAATTAGTACTGTATTTCCCCCTTCTTCTCAAGCTTTAATCATGACATAAAGGGCATCTTATTGTAAAATGTTGCCCTTGAATTCCATACATTTCATGCTTTTGTGTGTTTTATGACCTTGCTTCTACTATCTTCCATCTCTTGAATATTTATTGAGACTTCCTTGGTATTACTGTAGATATCATTAGTTTCCTTTTGTCCAAGAATAACATCTGGAGTGATACTAGAACACCCACATACCCAACCCTCAAACTTGTATTTTATTTCCCCCATAAACATTTTCCTGAAATTCCCCTAGAATACTCATATGGAATTATAGGATACTGAATTTGGACCAGACAAAAACAATGTTAGTTGAAGTCTTGAAGGTCAAAGTTGCTTAACTCTCACATATTAATAATTTATTCTTGTCTCTGGCTTTTGTCACTATACAATACACCCCCTCTCAGAGAAACTGACTCTATAGCATCTGTCCACCCACTTGTATTGAAAATAGATTGAAATGTAGTTCCCCCGACACATCTTGACAAACTAAGGGTATTTTAATTGTCCTTGAGTCACTGAAAGACATGCTGTTGTCAGAGGGAGGAGCGATTGTGTGACAAGGTGTGAATGAAGGAGTCAGGTGCAGGATATAAAACACAGAAGTCCAGAGTTTAATCTGTTTACATAAATCAAACGCTCCCAGCGTGAAAACGAAACTAATACAAGGGAAATTATTCCACCTTCCTCCCCCCTGAAACACCTAGACACCTACCCGGCACTCACGCGACCGCCCCGTAAGAACCCTCTGCGGCCATGAAAAATTGGGGTTGTGAAGGGCTAACCACGGAATATCTAAGACTACAGGGTAAGCAGGAGACTCAATAATCAAAAAAGTGATCTGCTCAACATGCGCCTCCTGTGTAATCATGGTGACTGGTTCAGTAACCTCCTTAACCAACCCGGACCCTAATGGTCGACTATCAAATGCTCTGATGGGGAGTGGAATGAATAGGGGTACCAATGAAATGCCTTGACGGCGTGCAAATGCCCTGTCCATAAAGTTCCCAGCTGCGCATGAATCGACTAGCGCCTTACACTGGGAAATTTCCAGGTGATCGGGAAAGGAGATAGATAGGGTACAGTGCGCCGCAAAGGGCTCTGAACAATTTTGGGTGTTAGTAAACCTGGGGTGATGCGTGAGTACCCTGCCTATCGCCTCCATACCCAAAAGAACGTTGACTGCGACATGAGGTAGATTGTCCCTTCGTGCCACCAGAGTGGCACTGTCGCTGTCCTCCTCCGCTCTCTCGAACGGCGGCTCCCCCCAGCTCCATCTGCTCGGGGTCAGAGTCGTCCGGTGTGGGAATGGGCAGACCCCCACCAGGACGTCCTCTGGCTGCTAGCAGATTGTCCAGCCGGATGGCCATGTCCACCAGTTGGGAGAACGTCCTGTCGGACGTCCTCCCTTAGGTGGCACCGGAATTGGTCGATTAGGGCCCGCTCGTTCCACCCGGACCCTGCTGCCAGCGTCCAGAACTCCAGCGCGTAGTCCTGTGCGGCCCTCGTCCTCTGCCTCAGATGGACCAGTCGTTCGCCCGCCTCTCAACCCTCAGGCGGGTGATCGAAAACGGCCCGAAAGAGGCGAGCAAACTCCCCGTAGTCCTCCAATGCGGCACCTCTCTCATTCCACACCGCGTTGGCCCACTCCAGGGCTCTCCCACAAAGGAAGGAAACGAGGATGGATACCTTCTCCCGCTCCAGTGGCGCTGGCCTGATGCTGGAGAAATACAGCTCGAGTTGGAGCATAAATCCCTTACATCGCGCTGCCGTCCCATCAAACACCGGGATATCTGGATCCCTCCAGGGGCTGGGGTGTAGGTGGCTGGATCCGGTTGACCAGCTGGTCTTGATAGATTGGGTCCTCTCCTCTCCAGGCGTTCTACTACCTGAAGAACCTGATCCATCGCTTCCCCCAAGCTGGCCAGCATCGAGGAATGCTCCTGGACCCTTGCCACAACTCCAGGCATGCGGTCTTCTCCTGCTGACTCTATTCAGCGGGTGAGTGATTCTGTGACGAGGTGTGAATGAAGGAGTCAGGCGCAGGAGGTAAAACACTGAAGTCAAGAGTTTATTCCGTTTACATAAATCAAACGCTTCCAGCGTGAAAACGAAGCTAATACAATGGAAATTATTCCACCTTGGCAAGTACAAATAGAAGAGTAGCTCAACCGAGCTACTAGCTCTCACAATAAACAATCACTCACAAAGACAAGGGGAACAGAGGGAACACTTATACACATACTAATTATGGGAATGATCACCAGGTGTGTGTGATTGACCAGACAAGACATGACAAGTGGAGTGATGAGAATGGGATCGGCAGTAGCTAGTAAGCCGGTGACGACGAACGCCGAAACCTGCCCGAACAAGGAGGGGAGGCAGCCTCGAAGGAAGTCGTGACAGATTAAGCTACAATCTATTCCTACAGTTGAATTACATACAGTATCCCCCTTAGATTGAGAGTTTTACCGCTTCTGAAGTCTTCATAAGTCTCAAGTTTACCTTCACATTGAATTCTTTCACAGTTATTATTGACCTTTCACACTTCCTTTTGTTTCATGAATCTCGTTAAAAAATCTGAAAGAAAACCGGACAACTTTTATTGCCATGTTTATTTGATTTTTAAATTAGCCTAATGCGACTCCAGTATTTATCTTGGTCATTTTATGGAAACACTTTGCTGTTTAATCACGCAGATCTAATCAAAGGTCTCCTGGATTTTGCTAGAGAATGCATCAACCTCCAACAGTCATATAGGCTTTCAGCTGTAATTACAGACTATATCAAATCATTGCAGCATTACAATTGGCCTGCTGCTGTATGAAAGGCAGAAAGTCAACTTCGATTTAGTGGCTGCATTCAAATCTTTAACTTCATTGATAGCAGCACTAATAAAAGTATTACCCTTCAAAAAAGATGGGCCAAAATCACCATGATGGCCCTTTAGTGATTTGGGAGGGAATTAGAGCATGGCCTTCCTCATAAATGTTTTTGGCTGTGGTGGTGACTCTGTCAATGAGAATCCCTATGGGGAAGATAATCATTAATGTGCTCAGATTTCATAGTGATTAGCCTATCTTTATCACAGATCAGGGTAGTGAAACACTGTCCTCTTTCCTACCTGTGTGAGGGAACTAGGGCCTTAATCATAATAAGGAGGGCTTGTAGAGCCTTGTCAGTGCCCTGAGGGACATTCACATGGCCAGTGATGATAACCCACCCCTTAATTACTCACTCCCTGACTCATTCATCTGGGGTGGGTGGGGAGTTACACATGACACCTTGACCATGTGACATCACAGTGGTAGTAGATATGAGTTGCCTTTGTCAAAATGAGTGAACATCAATATGGAGAAATGTATACATTAAATAAAAAAGTAAGTTATATGTAATTGCAACAGACAGTTTTAGCATAAGGAGTCTACCGGTAACCCGTCTGCAGTGTCATAACATGCCCAAGAATGTACTGCTATTGTCAATTAAATTATAGTACTGACGATTGCTTAAAACCACAGCTATCTGGGCATATTTCCAATATTTCCATACTTGCCAACTGGATACAGACGGGATATTATATAAAATATCTGTCAACATCTGAATTAACATAATAGGCAATGGGTTGCAGCATGTCTTGGATTTTTTTAGTTTTTACACCATAGCAACCTTCTTTAGCAAACTTATTTCATGCAGTGTCTGTACACAGACAGCATATCTCATCTGCCTTTTATTTGTCTTGTGAAACAGTCAATGTTTGTCAGTGTCACGCCCTGGCCTTGAGAGGCCTGTTGTCTTTAGTTGGTTTGGTCAGGGCGTGAGGATCTATGTTAGAATTTCTATGTTTAGGATCTAGATGTGTATTTCTAGGTTTGGCCGGGTTTGATTCCCAATCAGAGGCAGCTGTCGCTCGTTGTCTCTGATTGGGGATCATACTTAAGTAGCCTGGTTGCCTACCTTAGTTGTGGGATCTTGTTCTGTGTTAGGCTTGTATGTTTATAGCCTGAGGACTTCATGGTATGTTGTTTCGTTTATGTGTATTGAGTTAAATAAACATGTATGCTTTTCACGCTGCACCTTGGTCTGACCCGTCTCTCAACGACAATGTCAGGGTGCTGTGAAGCTGGCTCTGAATTCTAGCTAAGATAACAGGCAAACAGAATCGGTCTTAAACAGCTTGGTCCTAGCGCAGGCTCTATCACAGCATTAAAGACTCTCCTCACAAGGTGAAGCAAACTGACATCTCTAGACACTGGTGTGAATCAACGCAACACAGCCACACAAGAGGAACCAGAACCAGGTCCAAATGATGACAAGTGTGCATTGGTTGAATATTGAGGAAGTTTACACTCGGAGGAGTGTTTTTGGTGAGGAGGAGGGGAGAGGTTCATTTCCATCCAGTCTTACACTGTCTCTTGAGAGACAAGTTGGTTTAAATAAAGAAGCTAGCTTGTGTTAAAGTAGTGCTGTCAGATCTCAGACATCTCTCTGTTTTTCAATATATGTGACAGAGTACAGCACAGTGCTTTTTATTCAGTGTAGTCTATACAGATGTCAGCACTGCATTCAGCAGGTATTCTTCTGGGGTATAAACAAGCCTCTTCCTCACAGGTTGAATACAAAGGAAAGAGAGGAAGGAAAGAGATTCCAAACCTTCAGAGCCATTTCCCTTTGTGTCACTGTGCTGAGCAGTGTACAGATGTGGGATCTTAATTTGATCACCTTTTTGTTGCTAAGAATTTGTAAACTTGTAGTGTGTTTTGAGTTTTTAAAATCCACATAATAATTCACTTAACTGTTGCTGCAGGATTATTTTCCTGCTGTAGCAAACTGGCTCAAATTAAGATCCTACATCTGTACCTGAGTAATGAACAAATCCCCATCCACCAGCCATAGTCTAAAGCATGACAGATGAAACAGAAGCCTGGCTGATTGATCTGCATTTCCTTTATAAAGGGATTCCTATATAGCACAGTACAATATATTCTAGGAAGGAAGAAGTATGATACTTACAGTATGACCTAGGAATAACACAATCATTATGTTTTGGTCAGAAATGTATTGTAATGCTAATAACCAGAGTAATTTGATCAACAACATAAAGAATACTCATACCGTATCGCAAGCTAACATTTTTGGTGTAGCAAGTCACAGCACCATCATACTATTATGGAATGCAGAAGCAACCTTTCCTCCTTGGTTTGAATTATGATTCATAACTATAGCATTGAGATCAAACTTGAAAATGAGGGTTGGCTTTTCGAGTACACAGTTCAGTGAGTTTCTTCTCTCCCTGCCTGCAGGTGTTATCGCTGATGGGCAAAAAGTGTTCCCGGGTCTCCTTAACCTGGTCTAAGGGGAGGAAGAGCATTTCATCTCTGGAAACGGTTTTGTTCATCTCCCCCTCTTTGCCTGGAGCGACAATAAAGCAGCAAACAATGCTGAGGTGCATAAAGATGCCATTTTCTTATCAGACCTGTCAGCACAAAGCCTGGGGAGGCTTGACAAAGTAAACCCTCAGGCCAGACTTATATATATATATATATATATCTCTTTCTCTCTCTCTCAATCTCTCTCTCTCTTGGCCCTGATCTAAGCTATCCCAAGTGCCCCTCCTTTTCCACCTGAGGTAAATGTTTATTGGCATTGAACTAAGTGAGATGTTTTTCCACTCGGTGCACAGCCAGGGGCAACAGTAGCATGGAGAAGAAACCCTGACTTACCTGAACCTTGGTATTGGTCTTGATTTACTACAAGTAAATGCATGATTTTTGTCTCTCTGTCTGTTCTTCCGTCTTTTAGAAGGCATCTGGATGACTCTTACTGCACTCTTAAGTGTCAAGAGTTGGATGAGTGCACACATGAAAAACAGGATTATGTTTTCTGTATTACCTTCTTGGATACTCATGTCTCCAACATAGTGCTATGCCTTCTCCACTGCTATCCTCTCTCCCAGTGGAGTCTATGAGAGGTGTGAGTTACAGACGTCTGTCAGTTTGACATTCTGAGCTTCTTGTTTTAATGGAACTGATTCTCCATTGACTCCGTACAGGTTTTTGGGGGAACATAAAGGTGATTTCAATAGGTTTCCTATAACCATAAAGGACCATGAAACCCTCAGCGAAATAGGAGTGATATAATCACATGTTCAGAGTGAAAAGGTATCTTCTCTATTTTTACACTAACCACATTTCCATCCACAGTTTCTCTGCGAGTAAAGTCATACCGTACAAAAAATAATCACGACTGCTGTGATGTAAACAGGATGTTTCGGTACAATTTTAGAAATGCTGACAGATATTTTGTTCCTTCGACATAGTGGGATCTTTTTATGTCTGTAAAATTAATTATGCAAGAAATGGCAGTGGAAACACCTTTTTTGCGCAAATATGGATATAATAACCATTATTTTGAAGTAAACTTGGAGTCAAGCGATGACATGGTGTGTAGTCCTCCCACTACGACTCAGGAAACCATGCAGTTTATTAGGCTACAGATTAAATAAGTTACACTACATGAGCAAAAGTATGTGAACATCTCATTCCAAAATCATGGGCATGAATATGGAGTTGGTCCCCGCTTTGCTGCTATAACAACCTCCACTCTTCTTTGAAGGCTTTCCACTAGATGTTGGAACATTGCTGCGGGGACTTGCTTCCATTCAGCCACGAGCATTAGTGAGGTCGGGCACTGATGTTGGTCGATTGGACCCGCACAGGAAAGGGCTGTTTGCACAAAGTTGGAAGCACAGAATCGTCTAGAATGTCATTGTATGATGTAGCGTTAAGATTTCCCTTCACTGGAACTAAGGGGCCTAGCCCAAACCATGAAAAACAGCCCCAGACCATTATTCCTCCTCCACCAAATTTTACAGTTGGCACTATGCATTGGGGCAGGTAGCGTTCTCCTGGCATCCGCCAAACCCAGATTCGTCTGTCGGACTGCCAGATGGTGAAGCGTGATTCATCACTCCAGAGAATGCGTTTCCACTGCTCCAGAGTCCAATGGCGGCGAGCTTTACAGCAATCCATCCGACGCTTGGCATTGCGCATGGTGATCTTAGGCTTGTGTGCGGCTGCTCAGACGTGGAAACTCATTTCATGAAGCTCCATATGAACAGTTCTTCTGCTGACGTTGCTTCCAGAGGCAGTTTGGAACTCGGTAGTGAGTGTTGCAACCGAGGACAAACAATTTTTACGCGCTTCAGCACTCGGCATTCCCGTTCTGTGAGCTTGTGTGGCCTACCACTCCGTGGCTGAGCCGTTGTTGCTAGACATTTCCACTTCACAATAACAGCACTTACAGTTGACCTGGGCAGCTCTAACAGGGCAGAAATATGACGAACTGACTTGATTTTATAAACCTGTCAGCAACATGTGTGGCTGAAATAGCCAAATCCACGAATTTGAAGGGGTGTCCACATACTTTTGTATATATAGTGTATGATGAACTTCACAGGGTGGTGAAAGTGCATGGTATGAGCTTGATGCTCCTTTTCAATAAATGTTGAGGGTCTTATTCTGGTGGCATGATAATCGATGCTTGACTGCCGTTTTGACAAATAAAAACATTCTAGCTCATCCATAATCTCATCATGTATACATAGCTGCAGGAAGTAGGGGGGCTTAGGTTTCTGCAGCACCCCCTGAAAAAAAAGCTGAAAAATAAAACAATATGAAAAAAAAATATATATATAAAAAAAGTAGTGCACTGGGCCTTTACTATTCCTGTATTAGCGGACCGATATAGCAGTCTGTAGCGTGGGCAAAATAAATAAATTCTGCACCCCAAACATCTTCCCGCGGCTATGCATGTAGACTAGCCTACCTTCACTCTATCTGCTAGCTGTTGGCTAGAGCACACTTGCCAAGACCAGAGTAAGTACATTTGCTATTTAACACAACAGTTTTTGTGACAAAACTATCGGGAGAGTTGAAAATGCGATGGAAACACATTGAACATTCGATTTTTATTCGGTACATGGAAAACTTAAGTGAAAAAGTACATTTTGTGTCCACTACGTCATCACACACTGATTTTTATCAGTTTGGTGGAAACACACCACTGGTGGGAAAATATGCATATTTTCTTTATGCAGATTTTGTCATATCCGCATGAAAATTTGTCACCAATTGGATGGAAACCTAGCTATTGTTAATGTAAAGTGAATGATTTATATTTAGACTAGTCAGATATCCAATGACTGGAGGAGGGAAATTCAGAATTACTCCCTGTTAGAAACTGGGATTGGAGTCAGAGTCAATGTCAAAAGTCTATAAGGCATGCCGTGGGATTGGCAGTTAATTACAACGATGAAAGCAGAGTACAAGCAGGTTTTCTCCTTGACAACATGTTGTATTAATAATAGATGACTGATACAAAAGGGGAATCAAGGTTACTGTGCTGCTGTCTACACAGGCCATGATGTTCATTGAGCTGTTAGGGAGATGGAGAAAATGAGATTGTCTAAACTATGTTTACTTTTTGATTAACCTCTCTTTGTATAGCAGGGGTATTACCCTGATATTGATATCCAATTCAGAGCATAAAATGACCTATCTGGTATGGTAATTAGATTAAATACTAAATTGAATCCCATTATTTAAGTGTAGGCTTACCCTATAAAAACTAACTAGCAAGTGGCCTGTTAGGTTAAAGATAATTAGGTTAAATAAAGAAGCAGCTAAAAGCTCCATCAAACACATTTGGTATTATGTATTGCTTTAGACCAGGGGTGTCAAACTCATTTTAGCTCAGGGGCCACATGGAGGAAAATCTATTCCCAAGTGGGCCGGACCGGAAAAATCATGGTATATATAACTTAAAAACAACAACTTCAGATTGTTTTCTTTGTTTTAATACGATCAACATACAACATAAAGCTGGAGCCTGAGGACAGTGTGTCCAAAATAGTACAAGCACAACATCACTATTAATCATAAAACACGTCAAGTTTATTTGAAAATTCTAAAGAAAAAGAACACACAAACACACAATGCCTCAGTGATTAACAGAACTGTTTCACAGATCACAGAACTATATCAGGGTGTCATTTCTCAGGCAGAAATGTAGATAAAAATAATGAAATCCTGTTCCCCAAACAAGTGCAAGAACCACAGAGTCAAGAATAGGTTAAATATACAAATAAAATAAAATCAATTAAAAACAATAGCACATCAACATAAAAACATATAAACATAAATCTGAAATCGTTGCTCAAACTCCCGTAACAGTCCCGTTATTTTATCTTTGAACCGCTTCATGTCTGCCACATGTTGGGTCGCGCACACATTTTTCAGACAGGGGAAGTGAGCTGCATCACCACCGGCAAGTTGCGTCTCCCACAATGACAGCTTCAACTTGAAAGAACGTATGCTGTCATAATACTGCGTGACAACTTTGTTGCGCCCTTGCAGCTGTTTGTTCAAGTTATTCAGGTGCTCTGTAACATCCACCATAAATGCAAGGTCCGGCATCCATTCTGCGGAATGAAATTCTAACACTGGTTTGCCCTTTTCTTCCATGAACTGTTCAATTTCTTCTCGTAAATCAAAGAAACGCCTCAGCACAGCACCTCGGCTTAACCATCTTACCTCAGTGTGGTATGGCAGGATAGATGGGGTCTTTCTCTCTGAGAAGGCTGTCAAACTGACGGTGATTCAGGCTTCTGGATCGGATGAAATTAACAGTTTGGATGACCACCTTCATGACGTTATCCATCTTTAATGACTTGCAACACAAAGCCTCCTGGTGCAAAATACAGTGAAAAGTCAAAAAATCACGTCCTCCATTTGCAGATTGCACTTTCTCTCTGAACTTTGTCACAACGCCTGCTTTTTCCCGATCATTGAGGGCGCACCATCTGTAGCCAGGCTGACAGCGCGGGACCAGTCCACCCCGACCCTGTCCAGCGCGCCGACGAGTGCGGTAAAAATATCAGCTGCTGTCGTTGTATCTGTCATCGGCACCAACTCCACGAACTCCTCGGTGACGGTCAATGTGTCATCAACTCCGCGGATGAAAAAATGGCCAGTTGTGCAACATCTGTAATGTCCGTGCTTTCATCAATTGCAACCGGAAAAAAAAAATCCTGTCTGCAACTGTGTTTCTTGTCAGGCTGATATTTGCAAAAGCCTGCCGCTTTTCAGGGCACACAATCTCCGCTGCCTTCATCATGCATGTTTTTACAAATTCACCCTCACTAAATGGTTTTGAAGCCACTGCGATTTCATTAGCAATGAGGTAGCTAGCTTTCACTGCAGCGTCACTGATGTCTCGGCTGTGAGTAAACACAGACTGCTGTTTCTTCAGACCCGCCAACAGTTCATTCACCTTCTCTCATCTCCGCTGTCCTTGAAAGTTGTCATATTTGTCGGGCATGAAGACTCACATAGTGGCGACGAAGGTTATATTCTTTCAGCACTGCAACATGCTCTGAACACACCAAACATACAGCTTTCCCATTCAATTCCGTGATTAAATAGGATGACCATTTTTCTTGGAACACTCTGCGTCCACTTTTCTCTTTTTTGACAGAGACATATTGGGGCAATGAGGGTGCCAAAGCACATAATGTTAAAAGTAGAAGCCGTAATAAATATTGCGGGCAAAACAAAGTAGCTCATTGCCCCAATATGTGCTTGACCTACTTGCTCTGCCCCGGTATAAACAGTTTGCTTGCTTAACACAATTGCTATTGCGCCATCCAGTGGACGCAATTGGAACAGCAGTTTATTTTATTGAAAAATTGCAGAGCATTTTTATACTTAAAAAAAATAAAAATAATAATAATATATATATTTTTTTTTCAAAATCATCTCGCGGGCCGGATTAAACCCGTTTGCTGGCCTGATCCGGCCCGCGGGCCGTACGTTTGACACCCCTGGTGTAAAGGAACAGTCCAGCAGGCATCAGCTGTGCAGCTGAGTGATCATAAGGTCCAGTGAACAGCAATATGTGAGTCCGAGAGCAGTTCGAATTGGTGCTACAGCACAGCGAGCAGGAAGCATGGCTGTTGTTTGCGTGTGCTAGCAGGCCGGGGCTAGCAGATGGATCTTCGTGGTCGTCGCAACGGGAAGCCTGTTGAAACCATAGACGATTACGTCGGCAGACCAGTCGTGATGGATCGGCGGGGCTCCGTGTCGACTCTAGGAGGTCCCGTCCGGTTGACAGAGAGGTAGATAGCCGGGAGATGTGCCTGACTCGAGGCTAGCTCAAGGCTGATTAGCCAACAACAACATCCATTTGGTTGCATCTAGCTAGTTGCGATGATCCGGTGTTAAAGATCCAGTGATTTAGTGATTCCGGCAGAAAATCAGATGTTCTGGGTGAAAACCGCTAACGGTGGCTAATAGCAAGTAGCTAGTTAGCTGGCTAGCTAGTTTCAACTGGAGATTGTAGATAAAGGTGAGTAAATAATAGAATCCGTTCCACATTGGCTGAGGCGGGTTGCAGGAAAGTATATTTAGTAGAAGGATGAAAAGTGTGATAGGGAAATATATACATAAAATACAAAAAAATACAAAAAACAGGCTATTTACATGGACACACAACAGAGAACACGGTCGCACTGCTACGCCATTTGGATCAGGATAATAGTAGAGATAATTATTTATTTCAGCTTTTATTTCTTTCATCACATTCCCAGTGGGTCAAAAGTTTACATACACTCAATTAGTATTTGGTAGCAAATTGTTTAACTTGGGTCAAACGTTTCAGGTAGCCTTCCACAAGCTTCCCACAATAAGTTGGGTGAATTTTGGCCCATTCCTCCTGACAGAGCTGGTGTAAACGAAACAGGTTTGTAGGTCTCCTTGCTCGCACACGCCTTTTCAGTTCTGCCCACACATTTTCTATAGGATTGAGGTCAGGGCTTTGTGATGGCCACTCCAATACCTTGACTTTGTTGTCCTTAAGTCATTTTGCCACAAATCTGGAAGTATGCTTGAGGTCACTGTCCATTTGGAAGACCCATTTGCGACCAAGCTTTAACTTCCTGACTGATGTCTTGAGATGTTGCTTCAATATATCCACATAATTTTCCTTCCTCATGATGCCATCTATTTTGTGAAGTGCACCAGTCCCTCCTGCAGCAAAGCACCCCCACAGCATGATGCTGCCACCCCTGTGCTTCACGGTTGGGATGGTGTTCTTCGGCTTGCAAGCCACCCCATTTTTCCTCCAAACATAACGATGGTCATTATGGCCAAACAGTTCTGTTTTTGTTTCATCAGACCAGAGGACATTTCTCCAAAAAGTACGATCTTTGTCCCCATGTGCAGTTGCAAACCGTAGTCTGGCTTTTTTATGGTGGTTTTGGAGCAGTGGCTTCTTCCTTGCTGAGCGGCCTTTCAGGTTATGTCGATATAGGAGACGTTTTACTGTGGATATAGATACTTTTGTACCTGTTTCCTCCAGCATCTTCAAAAAGTATTTTGCTGTTGTTCTGGGATTGATTTGCACTTTTCGCACCAAAGTACGTTCATCTCTAGGAGAGAGAATGCGTCTCCTTCCTGAGCGGTATGACGGCTGCGTGATCCCATGGTGTTTATACTTGCGTACTATTGTTTGTACAGATGAATGTCGTACCTTCAGGCGTTTGGAAATTGGCTGGTCTTGGCTGTTTTCTTTTGATTTTACCATGATGTCAAGCAAAGAGGCACTGGAAATACATCCACAGGTACACCTCCAATTGACCCATATTATGTCAATTAGCCTATCAGAAGCTTCTAAAGCAATGACATCATTTTCTGGAATTTTCTAAGCTGTTTAAAGGCACAGTCAACTTAGTGTATGTAAACTTCTGACCCACTGGAATTGTGATACAGTGAATTATAAGTGAAATAATCTGTCTGTAAACAATTGTTGGAAAAATTACTTGTGTCATGTACAAATTAGATGTCCTAACCGACTTGCCAAAACTATAGTTTGTTAACAAGAAATTAGTGGAGTGGTTGAAAAACGAGTTTTAATGACTCCAACCTAAGTGTACGTAAACTTCCGACTTCAACTGTCTGTAAGTGTTTAGAAAATGAATATTGCATGATGTCTCATACCATATCAGACTTTTATCCGAGAATTATTCACAGTGGAGGGGTGAAATTAACTACACTACAGTGAAACAACAAACCTTGGCAAAAAGACCCAGCCTTTCTCAATATAAAATTCTACTGATAATAAGGCTGAGTCTGTTGAGGTTTGGTGCCCTCTTGTGTCACAGTGGTTAGTCACTGCTTTTGTTTCCCTATAGGACGGGATGCCCTGCAGCTCTCCAATCTCGCTCCCCTCTTCTCCCAGATGTCTGGCAGAAGAGCAGTGGGGGAAAATGCTGGACGGAGGCCAGATAATCTGTATGAATGCAGCTTTTTCCCATCAACCCTGATTTGAAGAGGGAGTGGTTACAGAATTCATGGGACAACACCTAGTAAGCAATACTATACACATTAAAAAGGGAAATACTGTAGATATGTTATTAAAATGCAAATCAAGGCTAGAAGCATTAGAACCTCTAGAAAAGGAGTTCTAACCTTGAATATGACTGGGCAAAGAGGTAAGAATAGGAGAGGCATCTATTTTATAGGACACTAGATCACAGCAGTCTAAACATAGCCGAGGACAATAGAGCAATATGTCCACTAGATGACAGCAAAGGGACCTCTCAGGACCCTACAGGAAAGGTGAGAAATCCATATCTTCATTTAAACCAGGGTAATTAGTGGCCTGTAGTTTATAAATCCAAAGACTTTCCCTTTGGTTTAGCTGTTGATGACGGTCCCCTTTTCTAATTGAGACCGGAACATGATCAATACCGATAGCTTGTAGGGAGGCAGGTTCGCCATGGTGTAAGGACTTGTAGTGCCATGCCATGGGGTAGTCTTCATTGCCTACCCGTATGGCGTACTTGTGGACTAATTTGTCATTTAGGGTAGGACATCTCTTAAAGCTTATTACTGGTGGCTCAGGGAAGACTTCACATAATAGCGTATCACTTTAGATGATTCCCCAATTCTTTTTAATGTTTATTTTAATGTTCTCTGCTTCAGTGCTATATTTTGTAACGAAATACACTCTCTCTGGTGCATCACGAGGCGCTCCCCTTCGCAACAAGTTCTCTCTGTCAAGTTGTCCGGCCGTTATACCTGCATCTTTCGGGACCTGAGCGCTGTAACCCCGGTTCAAGAAGCAATTCCCCAATTCAGCAGATTTGACACTGTTATCACAACTCAGGATATGACCCAGATGCAGACACAGGAGGTGGATGGTTCGGTTCTCAGAATATCTATTAAAACAAAGGGGCAGGCAAAAGGGCAGGTCGAGGGCAGGCAGAGGTTCGTAATCCAAGGCAGAGTCAAAAAGGGACAGAACAGCAGGCAGAAAGGTTGGAACCGGGAAGACTAGAAAACAAGCACGTGAGAAACTGGAAACATGCTGGTAAGACCTAACAAAACAAGACGAACTGGCAACAGACAAACAGAAAACTCAGGTATAAATACACAGGGGATAATGGGGAAAAATAGGAGACACTTGGTGGGGGGTGGAGACAAGCACAAGACAGGTGAAACAGATCAGGGTGTGACAACTGTAGTCTGTTTCCTGATCACAAATTTCTTTGGACTCTTTGGAATTGGCCATATGGAATGTTCTCTTTTAGCCTTTTGGGGTGGAAGCTATCTGCCCTCAGAATGGTATTCCCATCTGTAGGCTTCCTAAAGATTGATGTGTGCAAACAACCTCTGTCATTTTTACAGATGTCAAGGTCCAAAAAATTAATGTTATCCTTCTGTCTACCAAAACCTACTATTGTGTACCTTAGCAGGGCTTCCCTTCCTTCTTTTTTCTACAAAATAATGTTAAGGTCTGAACTTGTCATCTTAAATGAACGTGAGCTGACTGTCGATGCCTTTGAAGCCAGAGCTTGGGTGTAAAGCCATTCTCCACACCATGACCATACCGTGCCTGCCAGAAAGCCCTGTCGTGTCAGTCTGAGTCAGGGCTCATAGGGCTGCATGAAAATGGTTGCCATAGCAGCAGGGATGTAGATTGCTCTCTGTCATAGTAGGGGTGGCCCTGGGTGACCTCAAGAATGGCCACCTCCTCTCTGTCTTTCTGTCTCTTCTCTGTGATTTATTGCCTTAACCCAATGACATTCTCCTCTCTCTCCTCTCTGACTAGTCCTGCAGGTGCAGGAGCATAAGTGGTCAGGCTGGTCACAGCCATGCTGGTTTTCATGGGTGTCTGAATGAAATCTAGGGATTGTGACAATCGGTTTCATCTGTCTCTCCTCCACTTTGCAGGTCTCATATCATTAGTTATCTTATTTTATATGCTTCATTTTCACTAGGTAACAAAAAGCCAGAGGGAGGATAGATATTTTTTTCATACATTGTGGAAAGGTGAGATCGTTCAATTTTGTTAGTAACTTCTGCCTACCTAGCTATATATTAGAATAGTAGAGTAGGTTATTATCAATCAGATTCCTAGAATGGGCCAAAGCAGGCTAGTCTAACAGGTGCAAACTCTTAACTGATGCAAGCGCGTCAGGTCCTAGTCCTACCAGTCACACTGCAGCAGTTGATAAGATACTTGGTTTGAGTGTCCTCCATTCAGACTATTGAGTGCCGCTGTTGATCTGTCTGCTCTGCTGCTTACGGCAGAGGGAACTGGCCATGGTGCTGAAAGTGGAAAAGTAGCCCAAAGCGTCAACGGGTGTGAAAAAGCTCGTATGTAAGGTTCAAGTAAATGTATACTGTCCAAAGACTAAACATGTATTTTTTTATTGAATAGCTCGTGTGCCTTTAAGTAGAACACTGTAGGAACTAGGCTATCTATGATGTTGGCTTTCTATTCTAGAGACTAATTCACTGCGATTTTGATTTAGGCTTCAGTGCAGGGCTGAATGGGTAATTTTTATGAAAACAGGAGTCATTTTTCCTGATATACTGAAACTTTTGATTGTATTTATCACTCGTTAGATGGCGCTGCACTGAAGACAATTGTAGGCTACTTGCACAATCTGGAAATACACCGCCAGAAAGCGAATGGAGCCTAGCACACACTCTGTGTTCTCACTGGTGAGCATTGAATGAAGCAGTCGTCTTCATAAGAAGTAACACATTGACCGTTTGCTATGGACTTTTACTCTCGATAATTCTACCACCCTTTTCCCTACTTGAAACACATATACGTTTACCATGTTAACGAGGAGAGGAGTGAACAATATTACTTGTGTTTTTCTAACAGAACGGCTAGGACTCCGGAGTCAGGGTTGACGGACTAATTTCAACTCAGCTGAGGCAAACTATTGTTGAATGCAGCTGGGCAAGCGGAGTGTATTCCCGCCGAACTTTACTACACCAAGCACGTGAGGTATTGGTTATCCGATTCCGAAGTCGATGTATCAATATTTTCAGAGCTCTATTCATTCATAATTACTATGTTGATGTTTGCGCATTGTGAAATATACACAATGTTGGGGACTCTTTGCGTTTTCTCTTTCTCCGGAAAATGAGTGCTGTGAACACAGACTATTCAACTATGGTGAGAAGATGTCTTCTGACGTTCAAACCATTCAGGTAAGCATTTACATGTAGGCTACTACTCTCGTTGTCTCGATGTACGGTCAGTGTTCTCTCTGTGTGTTGCCTAAGTCTCAAATTGAGTTTTAAAAAATAGTTAACCTTATGAAAATGGGAATATCATGAGTAGGCTAAAACTAAGCTCACAATGGTCAGGGTGCCTTGACAGGACTATACACCTTTGGATGGAATAGAGGTGTGAAAATGGAGCTGTTATGTCAGAAACATGTTATGGCAACCTCATAAAAGCAAGGAGTAGGCTAATGGCATAAGGGATCAGGGTGCATTGCAGATAGTGCACAACAAGACTGCTGAATATGAACTACATATTACTACAGTAGTTTGCCTTTATTAGCCCCTGTACATAGAATTACATACATGTATCTATACAGTAGGCCTATGCACTTGACACTTGAGTCAATAGGGATCACTGCATTGTTTCAGAGCTCTTGGGCATACTCTGATCACTATGGTAAACCTGAACTCTGCCAGCACTCTAAAAGCGGTTAGGCTTCTGCCTAGTGTCTACTGTGAATTCATTCATTGGTGTGTAGAATGTGTTCAGTGGCATGCAAACACACAAAGGAACAGATCAGCATACAGTAGGTGATATAAACTATTTGTGTGTATTTCTGCTCACACAGGTTTTAGCTTTCATGAGCACAAAAATCAGCTCTTCACCATTAGCCCAAATATTGGACAGTAATGGGGTGTGACAGTGCTCTTAGGCAGTAACTCTCCTAATTTCTTAGAGTATAATTGTTACTCTGAATGAAGTAAAACTCAGCTCTCTTTTAAAGGGCTACCCTTACAGCATAGGATGAGAGGAAGGAAAGCAATATCATAACCTCTGTTAAATGAGCAGCAAGTGATGTGAGCTGTGGCCGTCCAGCAGCTCTCCTCTGGAGGAATGGATGAGAATTGTTTCAAACATTTCAACATTTGAATGAGCATTTGTCAGTGGAACACTTTTCTCACGCAATGACGTCATCTACATGTTGAAAGGCATCTTATGAGCATTCATTTCCACCCACCATTCTGAAAATGTGAAAATGTCTACAAGGATTGTGGTCGCAGTCACAAATATGCAACTGTCTATGAATGTAATCCTTAATGTTATAATTTTTCAGTTTACTTTTATTGCATTGTGTAATACACAAGACCCATTTACTGTATGTAATGTGCCATTTACCTTTGTCCACATCCAGATCCCCAGCATTGCCATAGGTAGATGAGTTAAGAATGATGATTGATTGATACATCATCCATTTCTAGTCTTGACAAGTGGATACTCCGCACTCTGTTATATGGAAAGAAATGCAGTGATAGGATCAAAACACTAAGTGAAGGCTAGCTAGTGGCACAGCGGTCTAAGGCACTGCATCACAGTGCTTGACGCATCACTACAGGCCCAGGTTTGATCCCAGGCTGTGTCACAGCCGGCCATGACCGGGAGACCCAAGAGGCGGCGCACAATTGGCCCAGCGTTGTCCGGGGTTAGGGGAGGGTTTGGCTGGCTGGGATTTCCTTGTCCCATTGCGCTCTAGCGACTCCTTGTGGCGGGCCGGGTGCCTGCCAGCTGGACGGTGTTTCCAACCGACACATTGGTGCGGCTGGCTTCTGGGTTAAGCGAGCAGTGTGTCAAGAAGCACTGCAGCTTAGCAGGGCTCTCGACCTTTGCCTCTCCTGAGTCTGTAGGGGAGTTGCAGCGATGGGACAAGACTGTAACTACCAATTGGGGGGTAAAAGTAAAAAAAATAAACCTAAGTGGACTCAAAAAACCAAAGTAAAGACATGTGTTTTCATGATGCCCTCAGCATACCCCCATGAAAAGAATAGCAACGCGTTAGACCAACGGCCATCAAGTTCAAACTTGTCATCTCAGCTCTTTAAGTTTCTTTGTTATTTTGCATCATCTTCTTGCGCCCCATTCCTTTTGTACTGTACAGCTCTTTTGCTTTCATTCTGACAGTTAACTCCCCGCCCGCCCCCTCCCCTTCTCTTCGCCTCCCCTGCCTTAACTCCCTTGTTTCTCTCTTATTGTTCCCCCTGAGTTCTAACCCTGAGTCTTGCTCTCTGTCTACTGGCTGCCCTGGTCCCTGTCCCTGCAGGATCTTTGTGGCGGGGATCGGCTTCTTCAGCCTGTGCTTCCTAATGACCTCCCTGGGGGGTCAGTTCTCGGCCAAGCGACCCGGAGACACTTCCTTCACCATGCGAGCCGAAGGTAAGCTCCAGAATACAGACAGTACAGCGTCTCTCTCGGTGCTGCCTGGCAGCCTCTGATAACATACGTTCTCTGCACACAATAAACAGGGATGAACATGCTCAGTGCAGCAGAAGCCGTTGATTGCAGGCAGCTGGCTGACAGACCCCCTCAGTCTGCTGCTCATCAGGTGGGGGTTAGGGGGCCTGGGGAGATGGTGATGTGGATCTTGTTATCCTCCCCTCACCTTCCTATAGTCTTGCTAAGATGTCACCCTCTCCAGGTCTTTAGTATTCACCCTGGTCAGTGTTCCGTGCTCTGGGAAAGCATGCTCTTAAATTTCGGAGCACGTTATCTGTGTTTGTGCTATGTGCCCCTGCATATACAGTGGGGAAAAAAAGTATTTAGTCAGCCACCAATTGTGCAAGTTCTCCCACTTAAAAAGATGAGAGAGGCCTGTAATTTTCATCATAGGTACACGTCAAATATGACAGACAAAATGAGAAAAAAAAATCCAGAAAATCACATTGTAGGATTTTTAATGATTTTATTTGCAAATTATGGTGGAAAATAAGTATTTGGTCACCTACAAACAAGCAAGATTTCTGGCTCTCACAGACCTGTAACTTCTTCTTTAAGAGGCTCCTCTGTCCTCCACTCGTTACCTGTATTAATGGCACCTGTTTGAACTTGTTATCAGTATAAAAGACACCTGTCCACAACCTCAAACAGTCACACTCCAAACTCCACTATGGCCATGACCAAAGAGCTGTCAAAGGACACCAGAAACAAAATTGTAGACCTGCACCAGGCTGGGAAGACTGAATCTGCAATAGGTAAGCAGCTTGGTTTGAAGAAATCAATTGTGGGAGCAATTATTAGGAAATGGAAGACATACAAGACCACTGATAATCTCCCTCGATCTGGGGCTCCACGCAAGATCTCACCCCGTGGGGTCAAAATTATCACAAGTCCCAAAATCCCAGAACCACACGGGGGGACCTAGTGAATGACCTGCAGAGAGCTGGGACCAAAGTAACAAAGCCTACCATCAGTAACACACTACGCCGCCAGGGACTCAAATCCTGCAGTGCCAGACGTGTCCCCCTGCTTAAGCCAGTACATGTCCAGGCCCGTCTGAAGTTTGCTAGAGTGCATTTGGATGATCCAGAAGAGGATTGGGAGAATGTCATATGGTCAGATGAAACCAAAATATAACTTTTGGGTAAAAACTCAACTCGTCGTGTTTGGAGGACAAAGAATGCTGAGTTGCATCCAAAGAACACCATACCTACTGTGAAGCATGGGGGTGGAAACATCATGCTTTGGGGCTGTTTTTCTGCAAAGGGACCAGGACGACTGATCCGTGTAAAGGAAAGAATGAATGGGGCCATGTATCGTGAGATTTTGAGTGAAAACCTCCTTCCATCAGCAAGGGCATTGAAGATGAAACGTGGCTGGGTCTTTCAGCATGACAATGATCCCAAACACACCACCCGGGCAACGAAGGAGTGGCTTCGTAAGAAGCATTTCAAGGTCCTGGAGTGGCCTAGCCAGTCTCCAGATCTCAACCCCATAGAACATCTTTGGAGGGAGTTGAAAGTCTGTGTTGCCCAGCGACAGCCCCAAAACATCACTGCTCTAGAGGAGATCTGCATGGAGGAATGGGCCAAAATACCAGCAACAGTGTGTGAAAACCTTGTGAAGACTTACAGAAAACGTTTGACCTGTGTCATTGCCAACAAAGGGTATATAACAAAGTATTGAGAAACTTTTGTTATTGACCAAATACTTATTTTCCACCATAATTAGCAAATAAATTCATTAAAAATCCTACAATGTGATTTTCTGGATTTTTTTTCCTAATTTTGTCTGTCATAGTTGACGTGTACCTATGATGAAAATTACAGGCCTCTCTCATCTTTTTAAGTGGGAGAACTTGCACAATTGGTGGCTGACTTAATACTTTTTTCCCCCACTGTATATCACAGTGCACAGGCCATTTAGAAGAGTCAATGTTAGCTTGGGCGCTGTTGCCTCTGTTGACACTGTCTCATCCTCATAGGGCAATGTGGGCATAATCAGGTGACATAACCACCATCAAACTTGTATACCACCCAACAGAACAATAGAAAGTCAATAGAACTCAAAATTATTCTTATGCTTTATTGTTCTACTTGTACTGTTTGTGACAGACTATTTGCTTTATGGTTTGTGCAGCAGTGATGCATGCTTGTAGACTAAAATGCTGCTGCAGTGCAGTGAGAATACACAGTACATACAGTACAGTAGGAATCTCTAGTGACAGCTTGTTTGTCTGTGTGAAAGCCTGATCTAAAGCAGAATCCCTCTCTGTCCTCCAAACTGTGGATACAATCCATAAGTGATGGATAATCTTCATGTAATGTAATCTGCCATGCTGCACGCCAGCCCCAGGAGAGAGAGAGAAAGACAGAGAGAGAAAGAAAGGCAGAGGGACGTGGGCAGGCAGGCAGGCAGAGGAAGGCTAGAACGCTGCCTGATAAATTAACCACTCACAGGCTGCAGTCTAGGGAAGGCATTTGGCCCTCAGCTCATTAAACACTGCCTGCTACCCAACTAGGGAAAACCTTGCTAAGTAAACTCTGAGCTTCTCTGTGTGTGTGTGTGTGTGTGTAATGAATGGGCAGGGATGGAGGTCAGTGTTCATTGGGGCAGCACCAGGAAAGTAGACACCAAGTCAGCTACTTCTGGCCCCAGGAGTGATACAGAGAGCCTGTTGATTGTAATCTGCTTTAGTGATGAGGATCTTTTAGTGCACGCACGCACACACACACAATTAGTATTTTGCAAGAGGGAGGAAAAAGGCTAGGGGCCAAGTAAATTATGGGGGATCTCTTTACGCATTAGACCAACTGAGGATAGAAATACTGTATGTCCCAGATTGACTGTGATGTTAATAAGCCTTTTAGTGGGAGTGCATGAATGGACCTGTAGTTGATAGAGTATGAGTTTAGATGTATATGGAAGGGAGAGCAAGTATAACAATTAGGAAAACCAACAGACTGGTTTCTAATGTAGGGAAGAGAAAGTTGCTTGATCAAAGGCGTTCCCCACTGAACAGTTCCCTCTCCCTCAGCAGTTTGTTTTTATAATGGAACTCACTTACAATTCAACCACAGGATAAAGCCTCAACAAAACTGTGTTAGGACAGTATACCGTTTTCTGTTTGTTATAGACAATACAGTCATTAGAGGCAGCCTGAACCTATCATAACCTGTTGCCCATAATGTTCTTTCAGAGAAGTCTAAATTACATTTGAGCAGATACAGTATACTGTACAATAAATGATTATGCTGTAGGCTACTGGGAGGACTACAATACATTGAATCATTTGTAGATTCTGCCCAGATCCTGTCTGTGTAGTATCCAGCTATGCAAGCTTTGATGCTATTTACATTGGATGATCTGTTTGTCTAGGGCTTTATTGGCTTGTTGTGTGGACAGGGAGAGAATTAGCAGGCATACAGGCTCTGTTGTAGGATCATCCCTGGTCGGATTAGTGACCACACTGGGGATATAAACAATGTTATACAGAATTGATACCAAACAATGAAATAGAATAGATTCCTAAGGTTTCATACAATCAGTGTTTGAATCTTGCATTTCAATTACCACCACATATTGATATGTATCAATTCAGACGTGTTAACCTCTGAATCAACATCAATACCAATCAATATATTGTAGCCTATTCCCAGTGACTGCTGTTGCTCAATGCTTATTGATAGAGCAATATTGTACAATTTGCCTTTCCTGTCCCGTTGCTTTACCTGGCTACACCCAGTAAGCCACTGAAATATCCAAAGGGCTTGTTTGAAGCATGTGGCTGTACAAACGTTTACCCCATTATTGGTGCAGGTTAACATTTGTCGGGATGAGTCTTGTCCGTGATGCAGAACTGAGCAATATCCGCTAGATGTGCCAGCTGCAAAGCCAAAATTGGCTATATTGTAAAAATGAATGAAAACAGAAATGTGCATTTTGGTCTTAATTTAAGGTTAGGGTTAGGCATTAGGGCTAGCAGTGTGGTTAAGGTTGGGGTTAGGTTTCAAATCAGATTGTATGACTTTGTGGCTGTGCCAGCTAATGACCACTCTGCAGAGCTGCCTCCAGTACATGAGTCATCCCAATAAATGCAGGTGGTCTTTCATGGAAGGTGAAACTAATGATGTGGTGTGGGCCTATTTCCTGGAAAGGAAGGAATGCATGAAAGATTGAAACTTTTGATCCTCTCTATCTTAAAGGCTGCAGAGGTGTTCCAGGGGCTTCTAATTGGGTCTTTGAAGCCCTCCCCCACGGAGACCCCTTTTCAATGGGGGCTATTAACGTGGCCCTGCCTGGCTGTTGGGGAGATGGAGAAATGGTAAAGGTCATGTTCGCCAAGATTTGCCCTTGGCAGGATGTGGCTGTTTTAAATGGTTGATATACAATAGTTTGGATGTAAACATATTTTGTCTATCCCCCCTGTACTGTTGAGAGATGAGAGGTAGAAGTTCCATTGTGCTGTTCTACACTCAATCGGAGTAGCTATTCTATCAGACTAGCTATACACACTCAATCAGAGCTAAGTACAGTACTGTAGCATCCTTTAAAGGAACCTCCCATTATGAAGCTCCTGTGTGTCTATTCACTCAGTCACTCAGTTAATGCACTGTAGCTGTGCACACACAGTGTGTTTGTGTACTGGGCCTAAGGTGCTTTCTCAGCAAATGCCACTGATGGATGTTGGTACACATCTAATTTACAGGAGGAGTCTGGCGGTAATATGGGGCCAGGGAAGTAGACTGGCTCACACACGTACAGTGGGGAAAAACAGTATTTAGTCAGCCACCAATTGTTCTCCCACTTAAAAAATTTTAATGAATTTATTTGCAAATTATGGTGGAAAATAAGTATTTGGTCACCTACAAACAAGCAAGATTTCTGGCTCTCACAGACCTGTAACTTCTTCTTTAAGAGGCTCCTCTGTCCTCCACTCGTTACCTGTATTAATGGCACCTGTTTGAACTTGTTATCAGTATAAAAGACACCTGTCCACAACCTCAAACAGTCACACTCCAAACTCCACTATGGCCAAGACCAAAGAGCTGTCAAAGGACACCAGAAACAAAATTGTAGACCTGCACCAGGCTTGGAAGACTGAATCTGCAATAGGTAAGCAGCTTGGTTTGAAGAAATCAACTGTGGGAGCAATTATTAGGAAATGGAAGACATACAAGACCACTGATAATCTCCCTCGATCTGGGGCTCCACGCAAGATCTCACCCCGTGGGGTCAAAATGATCACAAGAACGGTGAGCAAAAATCCCAGAACCACACGGGGGGACCTAGTGAATGACCTGCAGAGAGCTGGGACCAAAGTAACAAAGCCTACCATCAGTAACACACTACGCCGCCAGGGACTCAAATCCTGCAGTGCCAGACGTGTCCCCCTGCTTAAGCCAGTACATGTCCAGGCCCGTCTGAAGTTTGCTAGAGTGCATTTGGATGATCCAGAAGAGGATTGGGAGAATGTCATATGGTCAGATGAAATCAAAATATAACTTTTTTGGTAAAAACTCAACTCGTCGTGTTTGGAGGACAAAGAATGCTGAGTTGCATCCAAAGAACACCATACCTACTGTGAAGCATGGGGGTGGAAACATCATGCTTTGGGGCTGTTTTTCTGCAAAGGGACCAGGACGACTGATCCGTGTAAAGGAAAGAATGAATGGGGCCATGTATCGTGAGATTTTGAGTGAAAACCTCCTTCCATCAGCAAGGGCATTGAAGATGAAACGTGGCTGGGTCTTTCAGCATGACAATGATCCCAAACACACCGCCCGGGCAACGAAGGAGTGGCTTCGTAAGAAGCATTTCAAGGTCCTGGAGTGGCCTAGCCAGTCTCCAGATCTCAACCCCATAGAAAATGTTTGGAGGGAGTTGAAAGTCTGTGTTGCCCAGCAACAGCCCCAAAACACCACTGCTCTAGAGGAGATCTGCATGGAGGAATGGGCCAAAATACCAGCAACAGTGTGTGAAAACCTTGTGAAGACTTACAGAAAACGGTTGACCTGTGTCATTGCCAACAAAGGGTATATAACAAAGTATTGAGAAACTTTTGTTATTGACCAAATACTTATTTTCCACCATAATTTGCAAATAAATTCATAAAAAATCCTACAATGTGATTTTCTGGAATTTTTTCTCATTTTGTCTGTCATAGTTGACGTGTACCTATGATGAAAATTACAGGCCTCTCTCATCTTTTTAAGTGGGAGAACTTGCACAATTGGTGGCTGACTAAATACTTTTTTCCCCCACTGTATTAGGCCCGGAGGCCAAGTGAGGGGTGATAACTCATGAACTCTCACAGCATATGTTGTTTTCCCCTACATCTTGTAACCCCATAGTAGGTCACGTATTGCGTCAGAAAATATAGTAGTTGGGCAGCAGCCACTAAAGTGAGGATAAAACAGAGCGCTGAATAACTAATGTGCAGGATGTACAAGAGTGAAAATTCCGTCTAATTTGACCTCCATTCGATGTCTTGGCTATCTTGTCACAATGTGTTCACATGTTCATTGAAATGCTAATAATGCAGTTAAATCCATCATAGTGTAAAGACGTACACTGCAGCTATGTTCAGTGATGTGTTCATGTCAAGATAGAACATGATAGAACTAGTATTTTGTAGCTCAGCAGTCATCACTACCTGAAATAGAGCTGTTCACTGAATTCTGAAAGTGAAGAAATTGCTTTTTACTGTACAGGTCTATAAAACACATAAATTGCCTCAGTGAAAGAAAAATGGCAACCTTGAAACAGAGGGTGGTCCTCTCAGATGTGGTTATGAAAAAATAGAAGAATTGGTAGACGAGAGACGGGTCAGACCAAGGTGCCCACGTGGAAAGCGTACATGTTTATTAACTCAACATACAACAAAACAAGAAACAACGTAACGTGAAGTCCTCAGGCTCTACACATACAAGCCTAAACGGAACAAGATCCCACAAGTGATCAGCCAGGGATAAGGTAGGAAACCAGGCTAGTTAAGTATGATCCCCAATCAGAGACAACGAGTGACAGCTGCCTCTGATTGGGAATCACACCCGGCCAAACATAGAAAGATCAACCTAGATCTGCAACATAGAAATAGACTAACATAGATCTCAAATAGACATTCACACCCTGACTCAACAAACAAGAGTTCCATAGGTCAGGGCGTGACACAGGGTAAGGAAGGCATGGGGTTCTGCAGAGAAGAGGGGAGAGAGGAGAGGGGAGAAACCTCAGAGATTCCTCATCCTGAGCAGCTGAAAATATTTACAGTCATCTTGATTCTGTGTTGATTGATCAAATCTTCATCCAGTGAAAACACTGTCACAGTCATTAAGTAATTTTCCTTGCGTTCTCACAAACATTATTTCTAGAAGAAGACAAACAAATATGTAATATTACAGTGGAAACCTTTTCAAGTTTTATAACTAACTGGAAGTCACTCTGGATAAGAGCGCCTGCTAAATGACTAAAATGTCAAATGTAAATGTAATGAATTAGTTCTCAGGAGTGTTCAGGTATACACTGAGTGTACAAATCATTATGAACACATTTACTAATATTGAGTTGCACCCCGTTTTGCCCTCAGAACAGCCTCAATTCATCGGGGCATGGACTCTACAAGGTGTCAATCATTCCACAGGGATGCTGGCCCATGTTGACTCCAATGCTTCCCACAGTTGTGTGAAGTTGGCTGGATGTCCTTTGGGTGGTGGACCATTCTTGATACACATCGGAAACTGTTGAGTGAAAAACCCAGCAGCGTTGCAGTTCTTGACACACTCAAACCGGTGCGCCTGGCACCTACAACTATACCCCGTTCAAAGGCACTTAAATATTTTGTTTTGTCCATTCACCCTCTGAATGGCACACATACACTGAGGGTATAAAAACATTAGGAACACCTGCTCTTTCCATGACATAGACTGACCAGTTGAATCCAGGTGAAAGCTATGATCCCTTATTAATGTAACTTGTTAAATCCACTTCAATCAGTCTAGATGAAGGGTAGGAGACAGGTTAAAGAAGGATTTTTAAGTCTTGAGACAATTGAAACATGGATTGTTTATGTGTGCCATTCAGAGCTTAAATGGACAAGACAAAATATTTAAGTGCCTTTGAACGGGGTATGGTAGTAGGTGCCAGGCGCACCGGTTTGAGTGTGTCAAGAACTGCAACTCTGCTGGCTTTTCCACGCAGTTTCCAAAATCATTGAATGCCTAATGCTGAACTCAGTAGTCAGTATGTATTGTACTGTTTGAATGAGTGTGTGTGTGAACCTGATGTGTGTGTACATTACATTGAATCAGAAGCCTATCAGCGGTCTTTGTGCAGAGGCCCTGACTCAGCAGTTCCTCTCTTTGTCTTGTTGGTGGGGTCTGATTTCCTATTTACCCTGAAAATACAGGGCCACACGTTCTATCAGAACATAAGAATGCTGGTGGTGGGAGGTCAAATGTGAACTGAATGCTGAATGTAAACATTGTTAGTATCTACAGAAAAAGCTCCCCATCTAGTTATACCTTATGACTGCCATTCATACCAACGAAGAAGACTGGCTTCCAACTTGCTTGTCCTTCTCCTACAATGTGTTTTGGGTTTGTTTGTGTCTGTGTATATTAGCTGTAGGGGGAGGTAGGGTTAATAGGAGGAGAGGCAGATGCAGGTTTTAATTGAAGCCGTGGAGAAGCATAGACAGATAAATTAGTGCAGATAGTTTCCTCTTTCTGGGCTGTCAGGTGCAATGAGGAGAGAGAGGATAAGTGACAGAGGTTGTCGGCTCTAATAGGTTTGGGTTCTGTCAGCTCCACCATGGGTGCCGGGCACACTAGAGCAACTCAATCTCAATCAGTCTTCATATTAATGAATATCCATATGAGGAGTGAGAGCAGCAGGGCTAGGGGGAGTGTGAATCTACCAATCTAGCAGGTGAGAGAGGAGATGGGGGAGGGACTGACACCCCAAGGGTCCTCAACCAGGAAACCAACACACACACGCACACACACAGTACTCTCGAGTTATATGTACCAGCCTAATTAAACCTTTTATGAAACACTGCACATCTTCACTTTTCACAATCAATAGTTTTATGACTTGGTGGATAAATTAAATAGGCCCCTGTGACTTTATAGATGAGCTGTAACTAATTGTCTCTCCCACCAAAATCATGGCTCAACATTTCTCATTTGTACAGAATCTTCTACAAAGCCCCATGAAAAACTGAAGGCTATTGTCTATAGGGATATGAAAGCATACATGTAATGTTATATGCGGAAACCACCAATAATTCACTACAGTATGGTATGTGCAGGGTCAGGTGTGTGGGTCTTCTGTGCATGTTATAGCCAAGACATTGAATATATTTTTTCATAGTGAGTGACTACATTTGTTTGAGTGGCAAAGAGACGCTACAGCACACTTATAGTAGTGATGTGGGGGGTCGATACAGTTACATATTGCAATATTATTTTTGGATGATATTATATTAGTATTTGACTCTTTTTTTTGCTAATGTACGTAGCAATAGGTAGTGGGAGTCGGCTGTACCAGTGCCAAAACCTGTATTTTTCATCCTATAGCTTGTTCTCCATCTTATTTTTAAATAGTGAGCCAACATGTCTTCAGCACTTTTATTTCCATGACTGATCAAAACTAATTTTCTGAAGATGGTGGGAGGAGCTATAGGAGGACGGGCTCATTGTAAAGACTGGAATGGCATTATTGGAACGGTATCAAACACATGAAACATATGGAAACTACATGTTGGACTCCGTTCCATTACATCATCTAGATGTTGGAGCCCGTGTGTCTGCAGGATTAGCGCAGTGTGATGGGACACAATGCAAAGCCATCCCTCTGTGATGCTGCCGGAGAGTGTCAGCCCAAATCCACACACAGCACAGGAGGCTGAGGAAATGATGCGAACAGACAGCCACAGTATCAAAGGCAACACAGAGGTTGACATTAGGCTACGTGCATGGCTTGGCAAACACAAGCATTAAGCTATATCATGTTTGTGTGCCTGAACTGAAGCCTTCCTGGATTACAGCGTACTGGATGCACAAACAGGCATGGATGATGCTTTACTGTTTTCGACTCCAAAATGGTGTCCATGTTTTTCTGTCTTTTGCCAATTTTCCATGATAGATTGTTTAAATTTACTAGATTTCATGATCCATGCCACAAACATTTTGATGAGCATTACTACCCAAAACTTGGAGGATGACTGCTCACGATTGTTATGTTAGCTCTCAATGACGCAAGGCATGTTTCATACACTTGTAGTTTCCTGCAGTCAAATGACCAAATCGCCCTCTAGTGGCCTCATGAGAGGAATATTATTAATATTTTTCATAATTTCATAATTAACATTTTGTTTCGTTTTTTACGGTTTTGTTAAATTTCAGTCTTTTGTGATGTACTGTACCAGTCAAAAGTTTGGACACACCTACTAATTCAAGGGTTTTTCTTTATTTCTTTACTATTTTCTACATTGTAGAATAATAGTGAAGACATCAAAACTATGAAATAACACAAGTGGAATCATGTAGTAACCAAAAAGGTGTTCAACAAATCAAACTATATTTTATATTTGAGATTCTTCAAAGTAGCCACCCTTTGCCTTGATGACAACTTTGCACACTCTTGGCATTCTCTCAACCAACTTCACCTGGAATGCTTTTCCAACAGTCTTGAAGGAGTTCCCACATATGCTGAACACTTGTTGGCTGCTTTTCCTTCACTCTGTGGTCCAACTCATCCCAAACCATCTCAATTGGGTTGAGGTCGGGTGATTGTGGAGGCCAGGTCATCTGATGCAGCATTCCATCACTCTCTTTCTTGGTAATATAACCCTTACACAGCCTGGAGGTGTGTTTGGTCATTGTCCTGTTGAAAAACAAATGATAGTCCCACTAAGCCCAAACCAGATGAGATGGCGTATCACTGCAGAATGCTGTGGTAGCCATGCCGGTTAAGTGTGCCTTGAATTCTAAATAAATCACAGACAGTACCACCAGCAAAGCACCCCCACACCATAACACCTCCTCCTCCATGCTTTACGGTGGGAAATACACACGCAGAGATCATCCGTTCACCCACACCACGTCTCACAAAGACACTGGGGTTGGAACCTAAAATCTCAAATTTGGACTCCAGACCAAAGGACAAATGTACACCGGTCTAATGTCCATTGCTCGTGTTTCTTGACCCAAGACCCTCTTCATATTGGTGTCCTTTAGTAGTGGTTTCTTTGCAGCAATTTGACCATGAAGACCTGATTCACACAGTCTCCTCTGAACAGTTGATGTTGAGATGTGTCTGTCACTTAAACTCTGTGAAGCATTTATTTGGGCTGCAATTTCTGAAGCTGGTAACTCTAATGAACACATCCTTTGCAGCAGAGGTAACTCTGGGTCTTCCATTCCTGTGGCGGTCCTCATGAGAGCCAGTTTCATCACAGCGCTTGATGGTTTTTGCGACTGCACTTGAAGAAACGTTCAAAATTCTTGAAATGTTCCGGATTGACAGACCTTCATGTCTTAAAGTAATGATGGACTGTCGTTTCTCTTTGCGTATTTGAGCTGTTCTTGCCATAATATGGACTTGGTCTTTTACCAAATAGGGCTATCTTCTGTATACCCCTCCTACCCCCCTCCTCCCTCTCTGTGGATGACTTCGTCAACCATTTTGAAAAGAAGGTTGACGACATCCGATCCTCGTTTGTTAAGTCAAATGACACTGCTGGTCCTGCTCACACTGCCCTACCCTATGCTTTGACTTCTTTCTCCCCTCTCTCTCCAGATAAAATCTTGCGACTTGTGATGGCCGGCCGCCCAACAACCTGCCCGCTTGACCCTATCCCCTCCTCTCTTCCCAAAAAACCAACACTCGAATCCCTCTGATGTCAACAACTACAGACCAGTATACCTTCTTTCTTTTCTCTCCAAAACTATTGAGCGTGCCGTCTTTAGCCAACTCTCTTGCTATCTCTCTCAGAATGACCTTCTTGATCCAAACCAGTCAGGTTTCAAGACTGGTCATTCAACTGAGACTGCTCTTCTCTGTGTCACGGAGGCTCTCCGCACTGCTAAAGCTAACTCTCTCTCCTCTGCTCTTGTCCTTCTAGACCTGTCTGCTGCCTTTGATACTGTGAACCATCAGATCCTCCTCTCCACCCTCTCTGAGCTGGGCATCTCCGGCGCGGCTCACTCTTGGATTGCGTCCTACCTGACCGGTCGCTCCTACCAAGTGGCGTGGCGAGAATCTGTCTCCGCACCACGTGCTCTCACCACTGGTGTCCCCCAGGCCCATCTCCCGGCTATCTACCTCTCTGTCAACCGGATGGGACCTCCTAGTGTTGACACGGAGCCCCGCCGATCCAACACGACTGGTCTGCCGATGAAATTGTCTGATGTGGTTTCAACAGGCTTCCCGTTACGACGTCGACCACAATGATCCATCTACTAGCCCCGGACCGCTAGCACACGCAAGCCGTGCCTCTTGCTCGCCAGTGCTGTAGCAGCCCCCGAACTACCTCCGAACTCTCCTATTGCTCTTCACTGGACCTTATGATAACTCAGCTATACAGCTGATGCCTGCTGGACTGTTCCTTTATACGGTACCGCATCCTGTTTATGTTTAGCCTCAGCCCAAACTTTGTCACCATTACCAGCTGTTGTCTTAGCCGACTCAATCGGTGCCTCCAGTGATGCTATCTCTTTCATCGTTATCCAACGCTTAGGTTTACCTCCACTGTACTCATATCCTTCCATATCCTTGTCTGTACAAAATGCCCTGAATCTATTCTACAATGCCCGGAAATCTGTCCCTTTTATTCTCTGTACCCAACGCACTAGAAGACCAGTTCTTAAAGCCTTTAGCCGTATCCTTATTCTACTCCTCCTCTGTTCCTCTGGTGATGTAGGTTAACCCAGGCCCTGTAGCCCCCAATATCACTCCTAATCCCCAGGCGTTATCATTTGTTGACTTCTGTAACCGTAAAAGCCTTGGTTTCTTGCACATTAACATCAGAAGCCTCCTCCCTAAGTTTGAGTTATTCACTGTGTTAGCACACTCTGCCAACCCTGATGTTCTAGCAGTGTCTGAATCCTGGCTTAGGAAGGCCACCAAAAATTCAGAAATGTCCATCCCCAACTACAACATTTTCCGTCTCGATAGAACTGCCAAAGGGGGTGGGGTTGCAATCTACTGTAGAGAGAGCCTGCAGACCTCTATCATACTATCCAGGTCTGTGCCCAAACAGTTTGAGCTTCTACGTCTAAAAATCCACCTTTCCAGAAATAAGTCTCTCACTGTTGCCGCTTGCTACAGACCCCCTCACCCCGAGCTGTGCCCTGGACACCATATGTGAACTGATTCCCCCCCATCTACCCTCAGAGTTCGTACTGCTTGGTGACCTAAACTGGGATATGCTTAACACCCTGGCCAACCTACAATCTAAACTAGATGCCCTCAATCTCACACAAATTATCAACGAACCTACCAGGTACAACCCTAAATCTGTAAACATGGGCACCCTCATAGATATCATCCTGACAAATTTACCCTCTAAATACACCTCCGCTGTCTTCAACCAGGATCTCAGCGATCACTGCCTTATTGCCTGCGTCCGTAATGGGTCCGCGGTCAAACGACCACCCCTCATCACTGTCAAACGCTCCCTAAAACACTTTAGCGAGCAGGCCTTTCTAATTGACCTGGCCCGGGTATCCTGGAAGGATATTGACCTCATTCCGTCAGTAGAGGATGCCTGGTTGTTCTTTAAAAGTGCTTTCCTCTAGATCTTAAATAAGCATGCCCCATTCAAAAAATTCAGAACTAAGAACAGATATAGCCCCTGGTTCTCCTCAGACTTGACTGCCCTTGACCAGCACAAAAACATCCTGTGGCGTACTGCATAAGCATCGAACAGCCCCCGCGATATGCAACTTTTCAGGGAAGTCAGGAACCAATATACACAATCAGTTAGGAAAGCAAAGGCTAGCTTTTTCAAACAGAAATTTGCATCCTGTTGCACTAACTCCAAAACGTTTTGGGACACTGTAAAGTCCATGGAGAATAAGAGCACCTCCTCCCAACTGCCCACTGCACTGAGGCTCAAAACACTGTCACCAACGATTAATCTACAATAATCGAGAATTTCAACAAGCATTTTGCTACGGCTGGCCATGCTTTCCACCTGGCTACCACTACCCCGGCCACCAGCTCTGCACCCAAGTCTGGACCCCGACTCTATTCTCTGTGTGTATCAATGATGTCGCTCTTGCTGCTGGTGACGCTCGGATCCACCTCTATGCGGACGACACCATTTTGTATACATCTTGCCCTTCATTGGACACTGTGTTAACGAACCTCCAAACGAGCTTCAACGCCATACAACACTCCTTCCGTAGCCTCCAACAGCTCTTAAACACTAGTAAAACTAAATGCATGCTCTTCAACCGAACGCTGCTTGCTCCCGCCCACCCGACTAGAATCACTACCTTCGGCGGGTCTGACCTAGAATATGTGGACAACTACAAATACATAGGTGTCTGGTTAGACTGTAAACTCTCCTTCCAGACTCACATTAAGCATCTCCAATCAAAAGTTAGATCTAGAATCGGCTTCCTATTTCGCAACAAAGCCTCCTTCACTCATGCTGCCAAACATGCCCTCGTAAAACTGACTATCCTACCGATCCTTGACTTCGGCGATGTCATTTACAAAATAGCCTCCAACACTCTACTCAGCAAATTGGATGTAGTCTATCACAGTGCCATCCGTTTTGTCACCAAAGCCCCATATACTACCCACCATTGTGACCTGTACGCTCTTGTTGGCTGGCCCTCACTACATATTCGTCGCCAAACCCACTGGCTCCAGGTCATCTATAAATCACTGCTAGGCAAATCCCTGTCTTATCTTAGCTCACTGGTCACCATAGCAACACCCATCCGTAGTCTGCACTCCAGCAGGTATATCTCACTGGTCATCCCCAAAGCCAACACCTCCTTTGGCCGCCATTCCTTCCAGTTCTCTGCTGCCAATGACTGGAACGAACTGCAAAAATCTCTGAAGCTGGAGACTCTTATCTCCCTCACTAACTTTAAGCATCAGTTGTCAGAGCAGCTTACCGATCACTGCACCTGTACACAGCCATTCTGAAATTAGCCCACCCAACTACCTCATCCCCATATTGTTATTTATTTTGCTAATTTGCACCCCAGTATCTCTATTTGCACATCATCTTTTGCACATCTATCATTCCAGTGTTAATACGAAATTGTAACTATTTTGCACTATGGCCTATTTATTGCCTTACCTCCATAACTTACTACATTCGCACACACTGTATATATATTTTCTGTTGTATTTTTGACTTTATGTTTTGTTTACTCCATATGTAACTCTGTGTTGTTGTTTTTATCGCACTGCTTTGCTTTATCTTGGCCAGGTCGCAGTTGTAAATGAGAACTTGTTCTCAACTGGCTTACCTGGTTAAATAAAGGTGAAATAAAAAAATAAAAAAACACCTGTTAATTGAAATGCATTCCAGGTGACTACCTCATGAAGCTGTTTGAGAGAATGCCAAGAGTGTGCATATATTTTGATTTATTTAACACTTTCTTGGTTACTACATGATTCCATATGTGTTATTTCATAGTTTTGATGTCTTCACTATTATTCTACAATGTAAAAAATAGTAAAACTAAAGAAAAACCCATGAATGAGTAGGTGTGTCCAAACTTTTGACTGGTAGTGTATATAAAGTTTAATATTGGGACGCAAACTCAAAATGGAATACATTTCAACTCTTAAGGTTAATATTTTTTTCAGAAAGAGAACAAGTACACATGCTCTTACGGTGCTTCGCAGAGAGGGACTTGTTCTTTTCGGAAAAGGTCTGGATGAAACGCAAAATAATAACTTATGTGGGAGTGCCCTTTGGCAAGGCTTTCATATATCTGAACACTTGTACTTCAATCTAAATTACATGCGGCTCAGATTCAGAACAAACCGTCTCCAGGCAGTAAGAGCTCTCAGCTAAATGAATCTTTACCGGAGTGATCAATAAACCAAGTTGGAATTTGATTAGTACTATGACATTATATTGCCAACCAGGGCAATACTCACGTCACACCATTGATTCATACATGCCTTATTAGCCCACTGGGAGCCCCTCTGGTTCCTGAACTTATTATCTGTCCTCACCTCAGAGGCTCTGATGACGGGCTGCAGGAATCTGTTGTAGTTCAGACGCCAGACTCTCAGGACCTATAATGTTAATCATTTATGTGTCCCTACTAAAAGTCAATGAGAGAGCAGACAATTAGTAACTGTTCATGCAAAGCTGTTCGGAAAAGTGCTACACTGATCTAATTTGTTTTCCTATGAACAGCTGGAAAGAAACATAACACAGTGTTATGAAAAAAGTGGTGAATGTAAGCTAATTCTTTTTTTTTATGTTACAAGTATTCTGTTTCTAACAACCCATAGTACAGCCGAGCTATACAAACAAACAAAGTGAAAGTCTGTTTGCTGTCCATCTACAGTGGGGAGAATAAGTATTTGATACACTGCTGATTTTGCAGGTTTTCCTACTTACAAAGCATGTAGAGGTCTGTAATTTTTATCATAGGTACACTTCAACTGTGAGAGACGGAATCTAAAACAAAAATCCAGAAAATCACATTGTATGATTTTTAAGTAATTAATTTGCATTTTATTGCATGACATAAGTATTTGATCACCTACCAACCAGTAAGAATTCCGGCTCTCACAGACCTGTTAGTTTTTCTTTAAGAAGCCCTCCTGTTCTCCACTCATTACCTGTATTAATTGCACCTGTTTGAACTCGTTACCTGTATAAAAGACAACTGTCCACACACTCAATCAAACAGACTCCAACCTCTCCACAATGGCCAAGACCAGAGAGCTGTGTAAGGACATCAGGGATAAAATTGTAGACCTGCACAAGGCTGGGATGGGCTACAGGACAATAGGCAAGCAGCTTGGTGAGAAGGCAACAACTGTTGGCGCAATTATTAGAAAATGGAAGAAGTTCAAGATGACGGTCAATCAGCCTCGGTCTGGGGCTCCATGCAAGATCTCACCTCGTGGGGCATCAATGATCATGAGGAAGGTGAGGGATCAGCCCAGAACTACACGGCAGGACCTGGTCAATGACCTGAAGAGAGCTGGAACCACAGTCTCAAAGAAAACCATTAGTAACACACTACGCCGTCATGGATTAAAATCCTGCAGCGCACGCAAGGTCCCCCTGCTCAAGCCAGCGCATGTCCAGGCCCGTCTGAAGTTTGCCAATGACCATCTGGATGATCCAGAGGAGGAATGGGAGAAGGTCATGTGGTCTGATGAGACAAAAATAGAGCTTGCCAGGGCAACTAAGGAGTGTCTCCGTAAGAAGCATCTCAAGGTCCTGGAGTGGCCTAGCCAGTCTCCAGACCTGAACCCAATAGAAAATCTTTGGAGGGAGCTGAAAGTCCGTATTGCCCAGCGACAGCCCCGAAACCTGAAGGATCTGGAGAAGGTCTGTATGGAGGAGTGGGCCAAAATCCCTGCTGCAGTGTGTGCAAACCTGGTCAAGACCTACAGGAAACGTATGATCTCTGTAATTGTAAACAAAGGTTTCTGTACCAAATATTAAGTTCTGCTTTTCTGATGTATCAAATACTTATGTCATGCAATAAAATGCAAATTAATTACTTAAAAATCATACAATGTGATTTTCTGGATTTTTGTTTTAGATTCCGTCGCTCACAGTTGAAGTGTACCTATGATAAAAATTACAGACCTCTACATGCTTTGTAAGTAGGAAAACCTGCAAAATCGGCAGTGTATCAAATATTTGTTCTCCCCACTGTATGTGACCAGCTATTTCAAACCAGTGGTGGAGGCACAGTGTCACACCCTGGCTCTGGGACTCATTATGTTGAGCCAGGGTGTGTTCATTTCTATGTGTGTATTTCTGTGTTGGTGTTCATTCTAGTTTGTTGTATTCTATGTTTGCCTGAGTGACTCCCAATCAGAGGCAACGAGTGTCAGCTGTTGGCTGGTTGTCTCTGATTGGGAGCCATATTTAACTGTATGTTTTCCCTTTGTGGTTGTGGGTTTTTGTTCCGTGTTCGGTCATTGATACCGTGGACGTCACGAGTCATGTTTTGTTTTGTATTTTGACGCTTTAACTAATTAAAGTCATGTTTGTTCATCACGCTGCGCCTTGGTCTACTCCTTACCTCGACCTTGACAGAAAAACCCACCATGCAACGACCAAGCAGCGTGTCCAGGGGCAGCCCTTGGGGTGGACATGGGAGGAAGCGCCGGGAAAGGCCCTGGCGAAAGAGGAGCAGCGTGTCCAGGAGCAGGCAGCCTGGACATGGGAGGAGATATTGGACGGTAAAGGGTCCTGGACTTGGGGGGAAATCCTGGCCGGGATGGATCGCCGGCCATGGAGTGAGACAGTGGAGAGGCGACGGAGAGAGGAGCAACGGCGTGATCAGGGTCGTCGTCGGACGGTCGTGAGGCAACCCCAGAACATTTTTAGGGGGGGGCACACGGCATGGACGACGGGGCTGACGGAGGAGAAAAAGGGGGCGGATCCAGAAGGCCACCAGGCCAGGGGTTCACCGCCCTGTACGTCCTGTGCGGATGCCTCACACAGAGTGTGTGAGGGTAGGCATTCAGCCAGGACGGGTGGTGGCCGCTCTTCACTCCAGGCCTCCTATCCGTCTCCACAGCCCGGTTCGGCCTGTCCCTGCTCCACGCACCAAGCCTACGGTGTGCGTCGCCAGCCCAGCCCGGCCTGTCTCTGCTCCACGCACCAAGCCTACGGTGTGCGTCGCCAGCCCAGTCCGGCCTGTCCCTGCTCCACGCACCAAGCCTACGGTGTGCGTCGACAGCCCAGCCCGGCCTGTTCCTGCTCCACGCACCAAGCCTACGGTGTGCGTCGCCAGCCCGACCCGGCCTGTTCCTGCCACTGCACCAAACCTACGGTGCGCGTCGCCAGCCCGGTCCGGCCTGTTCCTGCCACCCGCACCAAGTCTACGGTGCGCGTCGCCAGCCCGACCCGGCCTGTTCCTGCCACTGCGCACCAAACCTACGGTGCGCGTCGCCAGCCCGGTCCGGCCTGTTCCTGCCACCCGCACCAAGTTTACGGTGCGGCCGCCAGCCCGACCCGGCCTGTTCCTGCCACTCGCACCAAACCTACGGTGCGCGTCGCCAGCCCGGTCCGGCCTGTTCCTGCCACCCGCACCAAGTCTACGGTGCGCGTCGCCAGCCCGACCCGGCCTGTTCCTGCCACTCGCACCAAACCTACGGTGCGCGTCGCCAGCCCGGTCCGGCCTGTTCCTGCCACTCGTACTAAGCCAGGGGTGCGAGAAGTCAGCCTGGTAAGGCCCGTTCCTTCTCCACGCACCAAGCCAGGGGTGCGAGTCGTCAGCCTGGTAAGGCCCGTTCCTCCTCCACGCACCAAGCCAGGGGTGCGCGTCGTCAGCCTGGTAAGGCGCGTTCCTCCTCCACGCACCAAGCCAGGGGTGCGAGTCGACAGCCTGGTAAGGATCGCTCCTGTTAAGTCCAGTCCTGCTCCAGCCGGCGGGGCCAGACTGGACCAGGGGCACTATGGGGGGTGTATTGGAGGGTGGTGGTCAAGGCCGGAGCCAGAACCGCCGCCGAGGAGGTATGCCCGCCCAGCCCTCCCCTGGTTTGTTTAGTTGAGGCGCGGTCGCAGTCCGCGCCTTTAGGGGGGGGTACTGTCACACCCTGGCTCTGGGACTCATTATGTTGAGCCAGGGTGTGTTCATTTCTATGTGTGTATTTCTGTGTTGGTGTTCATTCTAGTTTGTTGTATTCTATGTTTGCCTGAGTGACTCCCAATCAGAGGCAACGAGTGTCAGCTGTTGGCTGGTTGTCTCTGATTGGGAGCCATATTTAACTGTATGTTTTCCCTTTGTGGTTGTGGGTTTTTGTTCCGTGTTCGGTCATTGATACCGTGGACGTCACGAGTCGTGTTTTGTTTTGTATTTTGACGCTTTAACTAATTAAAGTCATGTTTGTTCATCACGCTGCGCCTTGGTCTACTCCTTACCTCGACCTTGACACACAGTGGCTGTGAAATGAGACTAGCCGGCCAGTGCTTTGCTCTCAGCTTGCTACAGTATGGCTATCTAATTAGAATTTGTTTATAAAATCGATTGTGTTGTGGCACTTCCAAAATGGAGTCATTAAAGGAGATTAGTTCTTGTTAAATGGGCCCTTATTTAACCAGTAGATGAGGAATGACATGGAAATGGCCCACATTAGCACCCAGATACGATTGGCAAACCGGCTGCTGAAACACCACTAACAGCGCAGGACTCTGTGAAAACACATTAGCCCGTTCACCTCCAGGGGATAGGCTAGTCGCTGTAGCAATAAATAGAGATGGCTGATGAACAATAGATTGCCAACATATATAAAATAATTCAAAAATGTACTGTGTGGGAGGGGTGTTTAGTTTCGATAATGATGATTTATGGGCGAAACGTGTGAGAAACGTCATTATTGTGAAGCTACGTTCCAGTTCCACCTACACTCAAAGCCCAGGGGCAGTGTTTAGACTCAATGCGGCAGGCAAAGCCTCCCTGGAACTTGGCACCTGCTTTATAGCCTCTACTCTGGTTGAGACACCGTCTCTGTAAGCCTCATGCTTCCCTGTGGAACAAATGCCTCAATAGAATTACTCTTGATATTGAAAATTATTAATGACTTCTACGTAGAGACATTTTTGCTATTGTTGAATTATTTCAATCACTAGCATTACTGTAGGGCGGGCGTATGCTATCTTTCAGCATTCTATAACAGTTATTACCAGGAAAATAAGAGATGTGTTTCTGTACAATACAGATCTCCCTTCCTCTCCTTTGAGTCATGTTGTTGCCAAACTGGTCCAGTTTGGGGATTTCATTTAAATGGATGTGCATTCTATGTATGTATGAACAGCTCCTGCTGTCAGCCTTAGTGAATGTAGAGAAGCCTATCTAGCCTCTTTATTTATTCACTATAGACAGGCATGGAAGATGTAACCATGATAGGATGAAAGGAAAACATTTTAGACAAAAGCGTGTATGTATATGTACACACACACACACACACACACACACACACACACACACACACACACACACACACACACACACACACACACACACACAGTGGACCTCCAGTGCAGGAAGATCAATTCCATTCTAATCAGGGTTTTTTCCCCCTGATTAAGCACTTGCTCTTGAGTTTGTTTTGTTGTGTGGTTTAATCTATGGTCAGTTTCGTTTTTACTGACAAAGGTGACTTTCTCATAGACGGTGACAAATGAAGTCTGACAGTGAAAGCAAGTGAGTCTGCACACAATGCATTTTTAAGAGCCTAATACGCTTGATGAATGAGCACATAAAAGGTTAAGCTGTATTTCATTCACACCACAATCACAACATTTTGGGGCTGTTGTCGGTCAGTGTCAGTGTTCTCCAGGACTCAGTCTGTCAGACAGCTAAGGATAAGGCTATTATTTAGTTTTGTATCTAGACTTTTTGTACAATGACCTAAGAGGAACACTCTTCTCTTTTTTTAACAGCTTGTTAACCAGAAGCTGTACTATTCTCATTTATTTCACTGCAGAGATGGTTTATATTGATTCAACATTCTGTTTGACTTGGATGTGCTCTTTTGTTAATAATACCTACATTACGGAGTTAAAGCAGAGTAATTAGGTAAACATAAGAGAGAGCATGGCCGTGACGTGAGTGTGGTGCGTTGGAGAACTGAGTTGACCCTGGTCTAATATCTACGGGCTCTTTCATTGACCAGGTGAGGGCTAACAGCATCATTCTGGTTCCCCTGCTCTCCCTGGGTCATGGGTAATTGGAGCTGAGAGAGAAGGAAAAACAAAACTGTCAGCCTAATTTGTTCCCTTCCTGTTTGGCCCTGTGTTCTCTGTCTCAGTAATGAAGGTCAAATGAAGATGCATTTTTATTTTTAATCCCAGCCCCCGTCCCCGCAGGAGGCCTTTTACCTTTAGGTAGGCCATCATCATTAATAAGAATTTATTCTTAACTGACTTGCCTAGTTAAAGAAAGGTTAAATAAATAAAAGAGAAACTCCTGGATGTTGTGGTGTTTTGTCCAGGTGCACCAAAAATACCACAGGGCCTGGCTGAGATATTAATGGGACATCTGTCTGCAATGCATTGCATTTCAAATGCAACCGTGGGAGGGGGGAGCAGGAGGATTGTCCCTCAGGTTCTGTGTTGTACTTAGCCCAGGGATTTATTGTTTAGTTAGAGTAACTCATTCTGGATGGTGCTGATATGCTGACAGTGTGGATCAAAGAGGCAATGGTGCTTGTACTTCCAACATGTCTGATTTAACTGGCAGTTCTCTTTGTCAAAATAGCAGTTAACCACAAAACAGATCTCAATCACTATCTATCACTTATCTCTCTCTCTCTCTCGCTCTGTCTCTGTCTCTTTCTCTGTCTCTCTCTGGGTCTCTGTCTCTCTCTGTGTGTGTGTGTGTGTGTGTGTGTGTGTGTGTGTGTGTGTGTGTGTAAAGTAATGTAGTTTACCAACATTCAATCAGTAAGGCTGGTCTGAATGGATCGTCACTTTTCATTCATCTAGTACACTCATATAATTCACATCACTATCTCACTCATCATTATAGCAGGTATTTATATGGTAGTGGTTATAATGATTCCTCCTCAGCATAGCCGGTATTTATAGGGTAGTGCCTACAACATTACCTCATCAGTATAGCCGGTATTTATAGGTTGTGCCATAATGTTATTGCATCAGCATAGCAGGTATCTATGGTAGTCTCTACAATGTTACCTCGTCAGCATAGCAGGTATTTATAGGGTAATGTCATACTGTTACCTCATCAGCATAGCGTCACGTCTCTCCTCCGCCTTTACTATTAGCAAGCGTGCGGAATGTCATTCACCTATTAACTTCAGCCCATGAGCATGGCACACTAAGGCATTTCCACCACAGTTGCTAATTAACCTATGGGCTCACTCGTGCAATAATTACTTTACTTTCTTTCAACCAATAGACCCCTTGTCACGATCGTCGTAATGAGTGGACCAAGGCGCAGCGTGAAATGCGTACATCTTTTATTGAGTACTATTAACAACAACAAAACGAAACGTGAAGTCCTCGGTCATAAACACAAACCTACACGGAACAAGATCCCACAAATAACAAGTGCAAAACAGGCTGCCTAAGTATGGTTCCCAATCAGAGACAACAAGCCACAGCTGCCTCTGATTGGGAACCACCCCGGCCAACATAGAAATAAACGATCTAGAAAGAAACACATAGAAAACAAAACATAGACACTACACACCCTGGCTCAACATTTAAGAGTCCCCAGAGCCAGGGCGTGACACCCCTTTCTGTGTTTGCGAACATTGCCGCACGAGGGCGATGAGTGCAAGTTGGTTGCAGAACACGGGGGTTCTTATAGAACTCCAGCAAAAATAGCCTCTATTTACATGTTGCTTATTAGTGCATTTCACACTACTTTTGGATTATAATTGGATTTTAAGGCTTGTATGAATGTCCTGATTTAATATAATGTTTGTGTCATCACAAGTCAACTGCATTATACTTAGAAAACACTTCAACTTTAACCAGTAAAATGGCTCTTAGGCTGTAGCAAAAGCTAGCCAATGTCAACGAGCGTTAGCATTCTTGCTAACAACTGCTGCATCCAAAATAGTTAAATATATTCTTAGCGACTGTTCAATAAAAACAAATCTAGGCTATATTGAATAGGCGCAGATGGTGATGGCTCTCTTACTGCAGCCAAGAGTCGCGTGCATCTGTGCGTGAAGTCAGTGTGTCGTGTACCAGAAAAGGGTCTATGGGCATGAATCTAGGGAAATATTTATATGTCAACTCAAACCTTGCGTCTCCCACTTGCTGTTTTGCAGCAACAGTCTTCCAATGACTTCCCCACCACCACCAACTGAAGGCCCTTCATCTGATCCCTGTTCTCCCAGTGGGTGGGGGGGTTTGGTGCCAGCTGCCCAGCATAGGGCAACCTGTCATCAGCATCTGGCTCTGAGGAGCATTCCTCGGAGACGAGGCCTACCCCAAACTATTCAATCAAATTCCATATTGTATTCTGTCTCTGTTGTCATTCAGTTAAGCCTGTCCTCGATTGAACTGTATTTTGCTCTTCAGGGCTGGGGTCAATTCGAATTGAAGGCAGTCAATTCAGGAAGTTAAAAAATAAAATAAAATTGAAACACTTTTGAAATAAGTAGTGTATACTCCTCAGTTTGAGAAATCATTGAAAATAGATGCGGTTTTTCCACATTTTGAACTGTTATTTAAGTTTACTTCCTGAATTGACAGCCTTCAATTTGAATTGACCCTAGCCCTGGTGCTCTTATAATCTGACCTACTGTATGTGTCTGTGTGTTGGCAGTGCTGGGAGGTCCAGAGTCTCGCGGGGTGCTGAGGAAGATCAGTGATATGCTGGAGGTCATCATGAAGAGGATGGACACTTTGTCCAAACTGAGCAACACCACCACAGACTCCCACAGGCTGGATGAGCTCAGCTCAGCACTGGACAAGTATGGTTCTGGGGTTTGGTAGCAGGCCTGCCAATACATAATGTATGGTGTATGCATGTACAGCATGTGCATGTATTTGTGTGCATATAAACAAATAATTGGAGGATATTTAAACTAGAAGTTGTCTCATTAGTCTCAACATTTTCATATCTATTTGCCCTGTTATTGGGTGGACATGGACAGTCAGACAGGGATGCTGCTCTGCCAGACATGCAGAGGCTAACAACCCGGAGTTTTCTCTTCCATCTCCATGGCAACACAGGGGGTTGGGAGGCTCCCTCCTGCCGAGGTTTGCCTGTGTCTGACACTCTGGCCCTTCTGAACATCCCTGCTCCTACACTCACTGTCTCACACCAGGAAAGTAATCCCGGCCCAACCTATGCCTGAGAGTTGAGCTAACTGCCAGGATGCAGAGTTTTGGATGTTTGATATGGATTCTAAACACAAGAGTAGACAGTATTGTTAGAACATAAATAACTCTCACTATTCACATTCTGTAATGTACAGGCATCTAATTGGCCTCTTTGGGAGGTACTGTAGAAATGTTCAAGATTTTCTTCCTAAATGTTGCCGGAGAGAGGCCATTCATTGCTGTTTAAGTCAGCCTAACTGTAAGCGATGATAAAAAGGGGGAGCATCTCCAGGCTTCAGCAGTTTACCTCTGGTAATAAAATGGTCTGCTTGGTGACCTGCTCAGAATTCAGCCAAGGTGCAGTTTAACAGATAGAAATAAAGAACCCAGAGCCATTCAGAGTCCTCTGTTAGGTCTTTAAAAAGTAATCAGCCATCTCTCTCTCTTTAATGCTGTATATGGTTCTCCAGGGCCAGACACCCATTGTAAATGTAGTAGTGGTGTTCTATAGAGGGAGGACAGGATTATCTGTCTGGCCAGAGGAATGTTTCCTATTCTGATCTGTCTGTGCTGCAGTCTGGGGCTGTCTAGAAGACAGCTCTGTCTCTGTCTGGCTCTCATCTGTTCTGACATGCTGCTTCATAGGAAGGAATAGGAAGTGATGGCTAACACTTGCCCGCAGGGCAATACATGATCAAGTGAGATTGGAGGGGGATTTTATGCAAAGTTATGCAGCATTTTAGACACACATACCACACACATGCTCATACACTTATACCAAAAGCACTGGTCTAGACCATTTCTTCTTTAAAAAACCCTCTCAACCATTCATTTAAATGCATATGTTAGATAAAGCTGTACAGTTTGAACAAAAGCAAAAGCTCAGTGTTGAACACTGTGTACAGTAGGTGTCTCATTGATATGACAGGGCTGTTAGACCACAGGTATTGATCTGGCTCTGGTTAATACTCCCTGATAAACAGTGTCTTCAGCTCTGCAGAGTCCATCTATAGTGCAGTAGTACTCCTTAAGACCAGCATCAATCCCATTGGAGGGTCCTCAGCTTCTCCTGACCAGGTCACAGCAGCCTTGGGAAGAGACTACAGGGCTGTAGACCCAGTAGAGAAGTAACCGATAGAGGCTGAAAGGACTGATGATAACTCTGTCTCTGAGGCCTTGCTTACCCATGGCTATGACTGTGAGAACATTTGGTCCTCAGTTCTCTACAGCACACACAGGAGCACTGTTCTTTTATACACAATCATCATGGCTCCATAAAGACAGCTGGGAATCTCTCAGTGCCTCTTTGGACCTTGTTGTACCATCAGCTAGGGCTGAGATTTCTGTCTTTATTCGAAGGGAGCCAAGGCAAGTTCAAAATGTTCACACTGCCATAATGCTTCAGCTTGGAGTTCCCTGGGTACCTTCCAGTTTTCACTGCTAGGGCTTGAGATAGCCCTGAACTCACAGCTATCTTCCTCTTTCTTTCTCACTTTCTCTTTCTTTCTGATTGTTTTGCCACCACTAACATGGCAACAACAAGCCATGGCAGTCAGCTGCCATAAAAGGCATTTACTAACAACCTAATTGCGCTCTGTTCTCAGTCTCCCAGGGACCTACTTTAATGTGCTGAGTCACATTTTCATCTCAACAAATAAATTGTGTCAGTGTTTAAAAGCTTTTCTATTTCACGCTCCAACCAAGTTCCATACAATTGGCATTTCCTCTGCTTGTTGAAGCTCTTCTCTGTCGGGAGGGAAAAGTAAGCAAATACTGTAGGAGGGTGGAATTAGATGAAAGAAGTAGCGTTCTATGTTTCTTTGTGTATATATTTCTGGGGAGTTAAAGGATTGAGATAAAGGATAAAGATTGCATGTGCATTCCTACTGGGCACAGACATCAATTCAACGTCTATTCCACGTTGGTCCCACGTCTTTTAATTGAAATGACGTGGAAACAACGTTCATTCAACCAGTGTGTGCCCGGTGGGTTGTCACAGGGGAAAGAAATAGCAGAAATGATCAGGAAGAAATAGAAGACATGCCTAACACTTCATTCACATGTGCCCTATTGATGGTCATTCCCGTGTGTGTGTGTGTGTGTGTGTGTGTGTGTGTGTGTGTGTGTGTGCGCGTGTGTGTGCGCGCGTGCGTGTGTGCGTGTTGGCAGGATCCAGCCGGTGGGTCTGGTGGAGAGGATCCAGGCCATCGCCCAGAACATGTCTGACATGGCCGTGAGGGTGGAGCAGATCCTACAGCGCAGCTTGGCCACCAACAGAGGTACAAGAGACACACACACATGCATAAACACCCCTTTCACACACACACATCTGACCACTCTTCACATTTGAAAGGTAATTGTATATGTCTGCCATGAACTTGTTACACTTTAAGACGCTATTGAACATGACAGGCAGCATTTATGACAGTAGTTCAAATTATGAGTCTACATTAATGTCTTTGTGAGAGCTAAGCTGCACGAGGGCTCTATCTCCCTGTCTCAGCATAATTATAAATAATGCTACATGATGTTCAATGCATGCTGATGAATTCCCCTCTAGTTAAGAAGATCTGAGCCTGTCAGCTTTGTTGTATTAGCTGCCCTCTCCATTACTTTATTTGCTGCGGATATGAAACAGAATACATTCTGCTCAGTTCATTGTGTTCCTGTTCTGTTTGAGCAAGAGATACAGTAGGCTACTTACATGCATAGCGAGACTCACTTTACTAGCCGACACATTAGAATGCCACTTATAGACTATTGTCATTATTTGCCTTGTCATTGAGTAAAGCAGACATGTCCTATTCTGTAGAGACTGTATTTTCTACCAGAACCTAATCCCCTGGCTAATTATGTGACACCGCTAGCGTTAGCGCTCCACACTGTGACTGCTGTAGTTATAATGGTAATCAAACAGAATGGCTGCTAATCCTTTGTCTGTGATTGTGCTCACTCAGGCTTAGCGGCACGCTGGTAGACGAACAGCATCCGCTCTCTTTAATAAGGCTAATTGGAGCTGGCTGCTGACGAGAAGGAAGGAGGGAGGGAGGCCGGGGAGAGAGGGAACGAAGGAGTGAGACTGAGGAGAGAGGGAACATGGGGGAGAGAGGGGATTTTATTAATCAAGCCCACGCAGTTTTGTCTATCCACTGTTCTCAGTATGCATCAGAGATCAGCAAGGGAAACCAAGCTTTCAGAAGTGGCTGTTAACTAACCCGGCAGGGTGTCCAATGTTCTGTTCTATCCCCATGGCCAGGAGAGTTAACTAACCCGGCAGGCTGTCTAATGCTCTGTTCTATCCCCATGGCCAGGAGAGTTAACTAACCCGGCAGGCTGTCTAATGCTCTGTTCTATCCCAATGGCCAGGAGAGTTAACTAACCCGGCAGGCTGTCTAATGCTCTGTTCTATCCCCATGGCCAGGAGAGTTAACTAACCCGGCAGGCTGTCTAATGCTCTGTTCTATCCCCATGGCCAGGAGAGTTAACTAACCCGGCAGGCTGTCTAATGCTCTGTTCTATCCCAATGGCCAGGAGAGTTAACTAACCCGGCAGGCTGTCTAATGCTCTGTTCTATCCCAATGGCCAGGAGAGTTAACTAACCCGGCAGGCTGTCTAATGCTCTGTTCTATCCCCATGGCCAGGAGAGTTAACTAACCCGGCAGGCTGTCTAATGCTCTGTTCTATCCCCATGGCCAGGAGAGTTAACTAACCCGGCAGGCTGTCTAATGCTCTGTTCTATCCCCATGGCCAGGAGAGTTAACTAACCCGGCAGGCTGTCTAATGCTCTGTTCTATCCCCATGGCCAGGAGAGTTCTGCTCTAATACAAAGGGACTGGAAACCTCAGAGACTAGTGCTAAAGCCAAGATATCTGCCCAGTTTTAACCTTGACAGTGCTCCCTTTTAGGTTGAAAAGCTTGGCTGGTTTCTGCCTCAACTGCTCCATACTATACTCATAGGACTGAATAGCAAATCTCCCATTGAGTTATGAGCATGTATCTTAAGTAAGGATTCTGCCCATAGGGAGGTGTTTGTTGTTAATACATTTGTTTTTGTCCTGCAGTTAAGGATGGAGCGACAGTACAGTGTGAGGTGCCCAAAGACCCTCGCTACCCAGACTGCCCCAGCAAGATGGATGTAAGTCTGCATGTCATGCAATTTCACAGTTGTTTTCCTGATCCCACAGTCCCTATGTCCTTTTGCTCTTGGACTGTTTATTACCCTGCAACTCAAGCTTTATGATCAGCTTCAATCAACCCTGCCTTGTTTCACAAGGATCCATGTCTAGTGCTGTGTTCGGATCAATGAAAGGACCTTGACCAAATCCAAGTCAGATTTCATGGGTTCCTTAGCTATAATACATTCATTTCTACACTGACATTTGACCTCATTTGACCCCCTTTGATCCATAGAGATACTGTATATATTTATTATTACTTGAGTCTGCCTTGACCTTTCCCCTCAGTGGATGCGTGCCCGCTGGACCTCAGACCCCTGCTATGCCTTCTATGGGGTGGACGGCTCCGACTGCTCCTTCCTCATCTATCTGAGTGAGGTGGAGTGGTTCTGCCCCCCTCTGATCTGGAGGAACCAGACCACCACACCCACGCACAAACCTTTCCCCAAGAGACAGGTGGGATAGCTGGGTTGGGCTGTTTACAGGGCTGTTACAGTGTGTGTGTGTGTACAGAGTTTGTGTCTATGATACTAGTCTTTGTATTTCATCTAAATTCCCAACAGAATCTCTAGCTCTATCCGACTTCCACACAGTCTCCTGGGAGTGGAGTGTGGATATACAGTCACTCACAGACAGTCTATTCTCCCTCTGCCTTGAATCATGGCTGTTGCTGTTTTTCTTGTGAGAGCAGCATTCCAGTTATTTATGGGTCCACCAGGGCCAGGTGTTCTAGTTACAGCCCCCTCGCTGCTCCCCGGAGCGCTGTACACTACACACCAATGGGTCGGCTGCTCATTTGAATGATCTGTGCAGCTTAATCATGGATTCTAATTACCTGCCTGGATCCAGCTTGACTAATCCTGTGACTTCCCTTAGGTGTTCCTCTGCATTCACAGAGGCACCTACAAGTTGCTTTCCAAACAATAATTAACTTGTAGTGCGAAAGTAATGCATCTCATATTGATTTTGTATGTGTGTATAAGCGATATACAGAGTGGGTATAGAAGGAAAGAGGGATTGTGTGTCCCCACTTTGTGAATGAGAGAGAGAGAGAGAGAGAGAGAGAGAGATTTGTATCAGTGTCTATGTGTGCCATTTATAAGTCCTCTGTGCTCCCTTATTCACTTACAACATTGATTAGCACTTGGCTGCTCGGATTGCACTGTGATCCAGCGATTAAAAAGGTCTGGGAAACATGCGAAGTGAAATGAAGGCAGCCTGTTTATGAGCATGAGGCAGGAGTCCCTCAGGCAACACTATCTGAGAGCCCTGCCTCCAGGGGGAATGGGTATGACAGGGAGAGCTGTACTCATATAACACCCATCTCCCCTCAACTCCCAAGTGGGGCTGCTGGATATTGGTGGTTTCAACATGGCTGTTTTGTACAGGCTTGGGGAGGTTCTGAAGTGTTTAGTGGATTGGATTTATATATATTGCTTTTCTAGGTGCTCAAAGTGATTAACATAGTAAGGGGAGATTTTTTTTTTCTAAGTTCCTTTTCCTTTCCTCCAGTTGGCGTTCCGGTCAGACATCGGGGCCCTCCTGGAGCAGGTGGGTACGGGGAAGGAGTCTCTGAGCTTCATGAAGAGAAGGATGCGCAGGCTGGCTGCACAGTGGGCCTCGGCTGCACGCAGGCTGGATGACAGTCTGCGGAGTCAATGGAAGGAGCAGAAGAGGGTGAGTGTGAGGTGACTGTGGAGAGAGAGTTTCTGTGTCTCTGCCATGTATCAAAAGGCTGACAGTTCACTCATATTGCTTCCCATGACAGTGCAGGCCAGTCATATGCTGTACAGGTAGGTGCCCATTTTGGTTTGTTAATTTTGATTGCGAAAAATAGGCAGAGACCCAACTGACAAAAAGATGGAAGGCTGACAAAAGAGAGAGCCTTCATGAACATTACAGTGGTGACGTTTTTCTCGACTAGCGATTACGGACCCATTTGCTGTGAGTGGTGTTACTGTGAATGACAGAGATAAGTAGATTTGTAAAGAGGAGACAGACCAGCCATTATCAGGAGAGCAGATTTTCCTTTCACAGTGAAGTGAATAACATTACATTGACGAGCTAACCACCTCCGTCACCGGCTTCATAAGGAAATGCATCGGCGACGTTGTCCCCACAGTGAAGGGTCGCTGCTTCCCCAATCAAAAGCCCTGGATTAACACTGAGGTTAGCGCTAAGATAAAGGACAGGGCTACCGCACACAGAGCAATCGCAGACAACCCTGAGGCTAAGGCTGAGGACAGGAAGTACAAGATGTCCTGCCATGACCTCCGCAGAGACATCAAAAGGACAATATAGGAATAAGGTGGAATAATACAACACAGGCTCCGACACCCAGGGCTACAGTCCATTACGGATTACAAAGGAAGACGTGATCTGCCCAACGATGCCTCTCTTCCAGATGAAATCAATGCATTTTATGCACGCTTCGACCATAACAACGCTGTTTCGTGCGTGAGGGCCCCCACCAACCCAGAGGACTGCGTGATCTTGCTCTCTGAAGCCAATGTGAGTAAGGTCTTTAATCAGGTCAATACTCTCAAGGCCGCGGGGCCAGACGGTATTCCAGGGCACGTTCTCAGAGCATGCGCAGATCAGCTGGCAGGCATATTCACTACCATCACTCCTGTTCCCAATAACTCTAAGGCTTCAAGCCATAATTACTACCGCCCTGTAGCACTCACATCTGTAATCATGAAGTGCTTTGAAAGGCTGTAGACCCACCCCAATTTGCATACCGCCCCAACAGATCCAAAGACGACTCAATCTCAATTGCACTCCACACTGCCCTCACCCACCTAGATAAGAGGAATACCTATGTGAGAATGCTGTTCATTGACTACAGCTCAGCGCTCAACACCATTGTCCACTCCAAGCTCGTCACCAAGCTTAGGATCCTGTGACTGAACACCTCCCTCTGCAACTGGATCCTGGACTTGGCAGTGTGGTGCCGGGGCAACAATCTCTCCCTCAACGACAGTAAGACCAAGGAGCTGATCAACACATCGACGGGTCTGCAGTGGAGCGGGTCGAGAGCTTCAAGTTCCTCGGTGTCCAAATCACTAAGGACTTAAAATGGTCCATTCACACACACAGTCGTGAAGAAGGCACGACATTGCCTCTTCCCCCTTTTATTTATATATTTTTATTTAATCTTTATTTAACCAGGCAAGTCAATTAAGAACAAAGTCTTATTTACAATGATGAACTACCAAGAGCCAAAAGGCCTCCTGCAGGGACAAAACATACATCACGACAAGAGACACACCACAACATTACATAAAGAGAGACCTAAGACAACAACACAACATGGCAGCAACACATGACAACACAACATGGTAGCAACACAACATGGTAACAACACAACATGACAACACAACATGACAACACAACATGGTAGCAACACAACATGGTAGCAACACAACATGACAACACAACATGGTAACAACACAACATGGTAACAACACAACATGACAACACAACATGACAACACAACATCGTAGCAACACAACATTGCAGCAGCACAACATAGTAGCAGCACAAACATGGTACAAACATTGTTAGGCAAAGACAACAGCACAAAGGGCAAGAAGGTAGAGACAACAATACATCACGTGAAGCAGCCACAAGTGTCAGTAAGAGTGTCCATGATTGAGTCTTTGAATGTAGAGATGGAGATAAAACTGTCCCGTTTGATTGTTTTTTGCAGCTCGTTCCAGTCGCTAGCTGCAGCAAACTGAAGAGAGGAGCGACCCAGGGATGTGTGTGCTTTGGGGACCTTTAACAGAATGTGACTGGCAGAACGGGTTTTGTATGTGGAGGATGAGGGTTGCAGTAGGTATCTCAGATAGGGGGGAGTGAGGCCTAAGAGGGTTTTATAAATAAGCATCAACCAGTGGGGTCTTGTGCCGGGTATACAGAGATGGCCAGTTTACAGAGGAGTATAGAGTGCAGTGATGTGTCCTATAAGGAGCATTGGTGGCAAATCTGATGGCCGAATGGTAAAGAACATCTTGCCGCTCAAGACTACTCTTATCTGCCGATCTATAAATTACATCTCCGTAATCTATCATGGGTAGCATGGTCATCTGAATCAGGGTTAGTTTGACAGCTGGAGTGAAACAGGAGCGATTACGATAGAGGAAACAAAGTCTAGATTTAACCTTAGCCTGCAGCTTGGATATGTGCTGAGAGAAGGGAGGAGGTTGAAAAGGTTTGGCATGGGCCCTCTAGTCCTCAAAAAGTTATACAGCTGCACCATTGCGGTACATCAAGACTGACACATATGCACACTCACAGGACTCTACACACTCACGCACACTCCAACACACACACACAACATGCACACACACTCACATACATTCATAATTTACGCTGCTGCTACTCTGTCTATCATATATCCTGATGCCTAGTCACCTTATCCCTATACATATCTACCTGTATCACCCCAGTATCCCTGCACATTGTAAATATGGAACTGACCTTGTATATAGCTTCATACTTTCTCATGTTCTTCTTATTTTTATTTCTCATGGGTTTCTGTTCTAACTTATGTTATTTTAGTGCTACATTGATATTGATTACTGCACTGTTGGATTTGGAGCTTGCAAGAAAGGCATTTCACTGTACTTGTGCTCGCAATGTTAAAAACTTGAATTATTCACAAAACCAAGGCTGGAAAAGGTATAGATTGACTGCAGTATTCTTTGAGTTTACCACTCCGAGCATTCTCTTTGTGCGAACCCCACTCCTTTAATCCTTCTCTAGTTAAAAAGAGGCTCATAACTTCAAACGCCTGAGTGAACATGAGACGCAGTGGTTGATAGGTGTTTGTTTTGTATTGCCTTGCTTTCGGAAAGCAGGCCAACAGAGTTTGGTCATTGGCCAAGAGATGCTTTCAGAATGTATATAAATAGGATTCTTCTTTTCATCAGTCTCTCTTTAGAGAACAATTGGCTTGGATAAGCCAGCACCAGCGTTGTCAACACACAGCATCCTTCCCAAGCCTGTTCGCTGATCAGCCTCCAAAAAGCAGAGTATCTTTGTTCTTTTTAATGGTGTGTTTGACAGTAATGGTTACTGTCCATTAACTGGCCCCTCTGGGCTTGGCTGCAGCGGCTGTCAGACAGAACAGAACAGTGTTTAGAAAACAGACGGGGAGGAATGGCTGTGCTGCTGTGAAAACGCAGATGAGGGAGCGATAATCAGCTGATGGAAATAGACTGATTGAAGGGAGACTTCATGGAGGAGTGGAACTAGACAGCAGCCGTCTACCCCACCTGTCTCTCTCCTCCCCTCTCTGTCTGCAACCTTGATTTTTCTCTCTACACTGCACTGAACTGTACTTTCATAAAGGAAAAATTGCTGTAGACACAAAACTTTTAAAACATCCAATTCCTTTTGTAGTCATTTGAAAAGGAAGTACTGCAGTGTCTGTTATTTCATGTAGTTATGGTGATATGACAAGTATTGTGTGGTTGGCATGAGTACCCTGCCACTGCAGTGACATGAGGATTCACTGGCGTCATAGATGTAGGGGGCCTATTGAGGTACTTTGCCTGGTCATGGCAAGGCATTTGTGATGACATACAGTGAGGGAAAAAAGTATTTGATCCCCTGCTGATTTTGTACGTTTGCCCACAGACAAAGAAATTATCAGTCTATAATTTTAATGGTAGGTTTATTTGAACAGTGAGAGACAGAATAACAACAAAAAGATCCAGAAAAACACATGTACATTTTTGTATAAATTGATTTGCATTTTAATGAGGGAAATAAGTATTTGACCCCCTCTCAATCAGAAAGATTTCTGGCTCCCAGGTGTCTTTTATACAGGTAACGAGCTGAGATTAGGAGCACACTTTTAAAGGGAGTGCTCCTAATCTCAGTATGTTACCTGTATAAAAGACACCTGTCCACAGAAGCAATCAATCAATCAGATTCCAAACTCTCCACCATGGCCAAGACCAAAGAGTTCTCCAAGGATGTCAGGGACAAGATTGTAGACCTACACAAGGCTGGAATGGGCTACAAGACCATCGCCAAGCAGCTTGGTGAGAAGGTGACAACAGTTGGTGCGATTATTCGCAAATGGAAGAAACACAAAATAACTGTCAAATCCCTCGGCCTGGGGCTCCATGCAAGATCTCACCTCGTGGAGTTGCAATGATCATGAGAACGGTGAGGAATCAGCCCAGAACTACACGGAGGATCTTGTCAATGATCTCAAGGCAGCTGGGACCATAGTCACCAAGAAAACAATTGGTAACACACTACGCCCTGAAGGACTGAAATTCTGCAGCGCCCGCAAGGTCCCCCTGCTCAAGAAAGCACATATACATGCCCGTCTGAAGTTTGCCAATGAACATCTGAATGATTCAGAGGAGAACTGGGTGAAAGTGTTGTGGTCAGATGAGACCAAAATTGAGCTCTTTGGCATCAACTCAACTCGCCGTGTTTGGAGGAGGAGAAATGCTGCCTATGACCCCAAGAACACCATCCCCACTGTCAAACATGGAGGTGGAAACATTATGCTTTGGGGGTGTTTTTCTGCTAAGGGGACAGGACAACTTCACCGCATCAAAGGGACGATGGATGGCGCCATGTACCGTCAAATCTTGGGTGAGAACCTCCTTCCCTTAGCCAGGGCATTGAAAATGGGTCATGGATGGGTATTCCAGCATGACAATGATCCAAAACACACAGCCAAGGCAACAAAGGAGTGGCTCAAGAAGAAGCACATTAAGGTCGTGGAGTGGCCTAGCCAGTCTCCAGACGTTAATCCCATAGAAAATCTGTGGAGGGAGCTGAAGTTTCGAGTTGCCAAACGTCAGCCTCGAAACCTTAATGACTTGGAGAAGATCTGCAAAGAGGAGTGGGACAAAATCCCTCCTGAGATGTGTGCAAACCTGGTGGCCAACTACAAGAAAAGTCTGATCTCTGTGAAGGGTTTTGCCTCCAAGTACTAAGTCATGTTTTTTAGAGGGGGTCAAATACTTATTTCCCTCATTAAAATGTAAATCAATTTATAACATTTTGTTGTTGTTATTCTGTCTCTCACTGTTCAAATAAACCTACCATTAAAATTATAGACTGATCATATCTTTGTCAGTGGGAAAACGTACAAAATCAGCAGGGGATCAAATACTTTTTTCCCTCACTGTATGTTGCATCCACTCTTCACAAAAGCAGAACAATAAATCACAATTGATTGTCATCGATTTCCCTCTTTGTATTGAGTGTGCACTGTGCAGTCATCTTGTCCTCTAGCAATTTCCCTGCATTCGGCAATATTCAATGGGTCTGTGTTGGCTGCATTCACTGTGTCCTTATTTTTCTTCCGCCTTTAGTGAGAATGGTAAAATTAGTTTGGAGCACGAACCCCAGAGTGGTTAGCTACTTTACTCTTTAGAAGTGAGACAAGAAAGTTCTGTGAGGCAAAAGTAATTGGGGAGGAATTAATGGCTGCCATCTGTTGAGAAATCACACAGTCTGATTTCATTACACAGTTAACAGGCTGGAAGTCCCATCCTCTTCCATCAGCAATTAAAACAGTCTTGTACCATTAGGCATATTAATTATCTTCTGTAGGTCAATCACTATTCAGATTCCAGATTCAGAGATTTGCTTGAGGACGAATGTGTCATGGCATTACTATTCTTCCTGCCTTTTAGCATAAATATTCAGTTTGTTGCAATTCCTCTCTATTATCTCCATTCATCTCGATTCCAATGGTTTGGGATACCAATGGTTTGGGATACCAATGGTTTGGGATACCAATGGTTTGGGATACCAATGGTTTGGGATACCAATGGTTTGGGATGATATGAGATGTACAGACATGAATGAAGCTAATAGAGATAGCTATGGAGAAGAACCATGGATCAGTCATATTAGTTGGGAGCTCATCAGGATGAGACTGGAAACTATTCAATCCTATGGTTCTAACCCCTCAACCCTCTGGTTTTCTCTCAGATCCTGGTGCACGTGGGCTTCCTGACAGAGGAGGCAGGGGACGTGTTCAGCCCCAAGGTCCTGAAGGGAGGTCCCCTGGGGGAGATGGTCCAGTGGGCCGACATCCTCACAGCCCTGCACGTCCTGGGACACAACCTCAAGATCTCTGTCTCGCTCAAGGAGCTGCAGGGGTGAGTCACGATGTCATATTCTATCTATGTCTATATCTTTATGTAAGGATGGGACCTATCACAGTGGTCAGACTGAGCCTAGTGATTCGGAACTTCTTCCTCTGGCTCAGAGTGTATAAAGTCATGCATGAGAGAGGGCTTTTTCAGCACCATGGACAGCTCCAGGGAGAACCGTGCTGTGGCCATTCTAACTGTTATGTCAATTCTTAATCCCCTCATCACCATGCATGCTCTAGACCTGTGACATATATTCATTGAGAGTCAAAGCTGTTTTTGCACACACATTTGACAACTGAACAAATAAGCTTATTTCTCTGGCACTCTTATCATACATACCTTATAAACACTCAAACCTCTCTATTTAAACGGTCTTACCTTTCTTAGGTGATGTGTAGCTATGTATAAAGCAGCCCATCTCAGGGTTCATTCCCACACAGTGTGTTTGGTCACATTTGGAGCCTCCTGTTGTTAGGCCTACTGCTGCTAGGTAGCTCTCTCTCTGCTCTCTCCCTCCCCTCTGTCTGTCCTTGATTGCAGGAGTGAAGTCTGGTGTGCGGGAGTCAGGGTTCCAGCTGCAGCTCATTCACCATAATCACCTCAGCCTTTAAGACCCGGTCTAACTTACCACTCATCGTCAGATCATAGTCAAGACGACCATATATTTGGAACCTGACTCCTGCCTCCGCTTCACTCCTGCCACCACCATCCTGCTCTCCATTACCGGACCTCTCTTTTGGACTCACCACGGACACTAGGACATTACGGTACCACACCTGCCCTGATCTGGATCTGTTACCCTCCCGGTAACCTGGACTTGCTCTTCCCCTATATTGGGAAACCTGGACTTTGAACATTGTAAATAAACCTGTTAAAACTTCTCTGGCTTGGTGTACTGGTCTGCATTTGGGTTCTTATCCAGTTAAATCATAACAGTATGATCTGACCATCATGAACCCAGCAGACAGTAGCTCGGATACCACCCCAGAGTGCACTCAAATTTGGACTGCCATAGCCAATCAGGGCATTTTACTTGGCCAACATGATACCCTGTTTAAGACGATTGCTGAGGACAGTCAGGTGCTGATTAATCAGGTTCAATTACTCACCAATCAAGTGTCTGCCCTTACTACCCCTTCAGCCCAGATCAGAGAGCCTTTTGTTCCTGCTCCAGAGCGCTATGACGGGAACATGGGAACCTGTGGCGATTTTTTGACTCAATGCTCGTTAGTGTTTGAACAACAGCCCCTCACCTACGCCTCAGAAAGAGCCCGTATTGCCTACCTTATCAACTCTACTAGCGGTTCCGCTCGTGCCTGGGGATCCGCGGTCTGGGAGAGTCAGTCGGACATTTGCAACGCTTACGTTGCCTTCACCACTGAGATGAGGAAGGTTTTTGACCACCCCGTACGAGGCAAGGAGGCTGCGAAACGGTTGTTTTCTCTTCGGCAGGGGGCTCGCAGTGTGGCGGAGATGGCAGTGGAGTTTCGGACTTTAGCAGCAGTGAGTGGTTGGAATGACGAGGCATTACAAGGAGTGTTCATCAATGCTTTGTCTGAGACTTTAAAAGATGAATTGGTGTCATATGATGAATCGCCTACGCTGGATAATCTTATTTCACTCACCATCAGGTTGGATAATCGGATTCGGGAGCGCCGCCGGGAGAGGAGTGTTAGTTCCAAGCAACCTGTCTGTCATCAACAAACTCCTCCCCGCATCTTCCCTACGGAGAAAGCCGTGTCTTCCCGAGTCGATACGAGGAGCACTGAACCCGAAGCCATGGAGGTGGGTCGTGCACGGTTGTCCTCAGAGGAGCGTGCACGTCGCATTCAGGCTCGGGTCTGCCTGTATTGTGGAGAAGCTGGTCATTTCGTTCCTTCCTGCCCAGTTCGTCCGGGAAAAGGGCCGGCTCATCATTAATGGGAGAAGTTTTGGTGAGCCGAGCAGCGGATTCTTCCTCTTCTCCCCGCATTCTGCTCCAGGCATCCCTCCAGTGGCAGTTCCAGAATCTCTCTGTTAGTGCGCTGATTGACTCTGGTGCAGACGAAAGCTTTTTGGATAGAGAGTGGGCTCAACAAATGGATTTGGAGACTGTTCCTATGGACTGTCCGCTGCAGGCTAAGGGTCTGAATGGACAATTGTTGACCCATATTACCCATCAGACTGTTCCTGTTTGTCTTAGAGTGTCGGGAAATCATCAGGAGAACATTCAATTCCATATTATCGACTGCCCACAGACCCCTCTGGTCCTTGGTATCCCCTGGCTCATAAGACACAATCCACACATTGATTGGGTGACAGGTAGAATTGTTTCATGGAGCACATTTTGTCATGTGAATTGTTTGTGTTCTGCTCTGACTCCTGCCAGTACTGTGCCTCGACCTCCACTGGAGTCCATGGATCTTTCTAATGTTCCTGACGTGTATCATGACCTGGCATCCGTTTTCTGCAAACACAGAGCTACTTCTCTTCCTCCTCACCGGCCTTACGACTGCGCCATTGACCTCCAGCCAGGAGCCCCGCTCCCCAGCAGTCGCCTGTACAATCTCTCCCGGCCGGAGACGGAGGCTATGGAGAACTACATTCGGGACTCCTTGGCGGCAGGTATTATGCGTCCTTCCTCGTCACCTGTAGGAGCGGGATTCTTTTTTTGTTGCTAAGAAGGATAAGACCCTCAGACCCTGTATTGATTACCGTGGACTTAACAACATCACCATTAAGAACAAGTATTCTCTGCCTTTGATTAATTCTGCTTTTCCCCTCCTTCATGGTGCTACCATCTTTACGAAACTGGATCTACGAAATGCGTATCACCTGGTGCGCATTCGTAAAGGTGATGAATGGAAGACTGCCTTCAACACACCCTTGGGACATTTTGAGTATCTGGTTATGCCTTTTGGGTTGTCTAATGCCCCTGCTGTTTTTCAGGCACTAGTCAATGATGTCCTTCGGGACATGTTGAATCGGTTTGTTTTTGTCTATCTGGATGATATCTTGATTTTCTCAGAGTCCTCCCAGGAACATGAACTGCATGTGCGCCAGGTGTTGCAAAGGTTGTTGGAGAACAAACTGTTTGTGAAGATGGAGAAATGTGAATTTCATGTGTCTGAGACCTCTTTTTTGGGTTACATCATCGCTCAGGGGGAGTTGCGGATGGACCCAGCTAAGATCTCTGCTGTCACGGACTGGCCAGCCCCCTCTACCCGCAAACAACTTCAACGATTTCTGGGGTTTGCGAACTTCTATAGGAGGTTCATCAAGGACTACAGCCGCATTGCGGCGCCACTCACCGCTCTCACCTCCATCTCACGACCGTTCGCTTGGAATGAAGGGGCCGAATCAGCGTTCGAAGAACTGGAAACATCGCTTCGCCTCGGCTCCCATTCTGATGCAGCCGGACCCCGACCGCCAGTTTGTCGTGGAGGTGGATGCATCCGACACTGGGGTAGGTGCGGTGTTGTCACAGCGTTCTTCTGAAGATAACAAACTGCATCCCTGTGCTTTTCTCTCAAGGAAACTTTCTCAGGCAGAGAGGAATTATGATGTTGGCAATCGCGAACTGCTCGCCGTTAAGCTGGCTCTCGAGGAGTGGCGACATTGGTTGGAGGGGGCGGAACAACCCTTCATCGTTTGGACGGATCATAAGAATCTGGCTTACCTCCAGTCAGCGAAGCAGCTCAACCCCCGTCAAGCCAGGTGGGCACTATTTTTTGGGAGATTCAATTTTTCTCTGTCTTACCGTCCTGGGTCACGCAACGTCAAGCCTGACGCCCTGTCTCGTGTTCATTCGGCTGTTGATACTGGTAGTAACCCTGAACCCATTTTGCCTCCTACCTGCAGTATTGCGGTCGTCACATGTGACATCGAGGGGATTGTTAGACAGGCTCAACATCATCAAGCTGACCCTGGGAGGGGTCCTCCTAACCGGATGTTTGTCCCTGAGTCTGCTCGCTCCCAGGTACTTCAGTGGGCTCACTCGTCTCCCCTTACCTGTCACCCTGGAGTTTCGCGGACCCTTGACTTTGTGCGACGGAAGTTCTGGTGGGCCACGATGGAGGCGGACACTCGAGCCTTCATTGCTGCTTGTACGGTATGTGCACGAAGTAAGAACTCCACCCAGGCCAGCGCTGGTCATCTACGACCTCTACCTATACCCAGCCGGCCCTGGTCGCATATCGCTATGGATTTTGTCACTGGACTTCCCCCTCGTCTGGAAAGACTGTAATTCTTACGGTGATTGATCGTTTTCTAAGTTCGCTCATTTTTTTGGCCCTACCTAAACTGCCCACTGCCAGAGAGACGGCTGATATTTTGGTTGAACATGTGTTCCGCTCTCATGGTCTACCCACGGATATTGTCTCTGACAGGGGTCCCCAGTTTGTCTCCCAGGTGTGGAAAGCTTTCTGTAAAGCTTTGGGCATTACATCCAGCCTGTCCTCTGGATATCACCCCCAGACCAACGGGCAAGCCGAGAGAGCGAACCAGGAGATGGAGACCGCTCTTCGCTGTGTCACAGGGTCTAACCCTGGGTCATGGAGCTCCATGCTCCCCTGGGTGGAATATGCTCATAACACCTTGACTAACGCTTCCTCTGGTTTGTCTCCTTTTCTGTGTGCTCTGGGTTATCAACCTCCCCTGTTCCCTTCTCAAGAGAGGGAACTGGCGGTACCTCGGTGCAGTCCCACATGCGCCGCTGCTTCAAGGTCTGGAGGAAGGCCAGGGTAGCTCTGTCCCGAGCTTCGGCGTACATGCAGAGGCAAGCCAACCGTCACCGGTCCCAGGCTCCCGGTTACTCTCCTGGTCAAGAGGTATGGCTGAAGTCACGGGACCTTCCATTGAAGGTGGAGTCTAAGAAGATGGCGCCTCGTTTTATAGGACCGTTCAAGATACTGTCTATTGTTAACCCCTGCGCGGTTAAGCTACAGCTTCCTGCCTCCCTACGGGTTCATTCCACCTTTCATGTTTCCCAGATTAAGCCTGTGTCGGTTAGCCCTCTGTGCCCGCCCTCTCGTCCCCCTCCTCCGCCCAGGATCGTGGGTGGGGGTCCGGTCTACACTGTCCGGCGACTTCTGGATGTTCGCCGCCGGGGTCGTGGTTTCCAGTACCTGGTGGATTGGGAGGGTTATGGTCCTGAGGAACGTTCCTGGGTGCCCAGGAGCTTCATTGTGGATCCTGCTCTGGTCCGAGAGTTTCATAGGTTACATCCCGATAAACCCCGTCGGCCGCCAGGTGGCGTCCGTAGAGGGGGGGGTACTGTTAGGCCTACTGCTGCTAGGTAGCTCTCTCTCTGCTCTCTCCCTCCCCTCTGTCTGTCCTTGATTGCAGGAGTGAAGTCTGGTGTGCGGGAGTCAGGGTTCCAGCTGCAGCTCATTCACCATAATCACCTCAGCCTTTAAGACCCGGTCTAACTTACCACTCATCGTCAGATCATAGTCAAGACGACCATATATTTGGAACCTGACTCCTGCCTCCGCTTCACTCCTGCCACCACCATCCTGCTCTCCATTACCGGACCTCTCTTTTGGACTCACCACGGACACTAGGACATTACGGTACCACACCTGCCCTGATCTGGATCTGTTACCCTCCCGGTAACCTGGACTTGCTCTTCCCCTATATTGGGAAACCTGGACTTTGAACATTGTAAATAAACCTGTTAAAACTTCTCTGGCTTGGTGTACTGGTCTGCATTTGGGTTCTTATCCAGTTAAATCATAACACCTGTCTCCCTATGGACTGGAGTTCCAGCCAGACAGACAGACAGACAGACAGACAGACAGTGTTTATGTGTTCCTCTACCAGCTCACGGACCCCAGACAGACAAACAACAGTTATGTGTTCCTCTTCCAGCTCACTGACCCCATACTGATAGCAGTGTCTGGCTGGGCCACAGAGCAGCATCCGGTCTAACCAAGGCTTTATTTATCCATCTGAAAAGATAACGCTATTGATTTTCAAACCGGCCAGGTGTGACTGCTGGAGTTAAGAGAGCAGATGGATCAATCTGGGAGTAAATGCCATAAAGGTCTTGGAGGACTCAGTCCCTGCCTCTACCATTCTCTCTCCTACCTTTCCCAGCTTCACGTGGCCTGGTCAAAATTGCAGTGTTTAAGTCGACTGGTGATATCGGATATTGTCGATTCCTGCCAGTGCAGACATGAGGCTGAAAGAAATTGGACAGGCAGCAGCATATGATGTTGCTTCTGTTATTGAACACATATTCCTCACTGTGGGGGAGCGTCAGAGTTAGAGCTGCACTGATGACTTAGAGCTACCCTGTGATCTCAAATTGCAGCTTGTGAAGAAAAGCGTATTTGATAAGAGTAGACTAGAGATCAGTGAGAGCGGATGGGCTTCTGCCTCTACTGCCCACGCTATTATTTACCTCACTAACTGGTGTCATGGAATATTGAATTACTGCATTCAGTCACCACAGGGAATGTGTCTTGTGAATGTTGATGAAACCGCATGAGACTCTGACAGTAATTGTCAATCAGGAATGAATTGGTGCTGTGCTAAAGCCAAGGTTGGCTCTGTTTCCAAAGGTTCAAATGCTCTTTGTTCTAGTGTGTGTGCATGTTTGAGTGTGCATGTGTTCTAGTGTGTTTGTTTGTTTATTGGTATATTTGGGATATGTGAATGTGATGGCCTACTATAAGGCCCATGCAGCTCTCTATTTGTCAGGAAATGGAATGTGCAGCCTTAGAGCAAATATAATGGAAGGTTGAAATTGGAGCCTATTGGATTTATCAGACAGACCATTTCCCCCTTTTTCTCACAGAGAGAAAAGAGACGCAGTACATTAAAGAGACGCAGTACATTTCCCACTATTTTCTTATGATCCTATCTTCTCAAATTGGCCAGTAAAAGAGATGCTGAATGTCCAATAAATCCCTTTCCAGTACCATTAATGAATAGGAAAATAGGACATTTCTCTCCATCTCTACCTCCCTCTCTCACACTCCCACTCCGACTCACTATTAAGTTGACAAATCGTTATGTGGGTTGCGCTCCCACAGATTCCCCCAGGGTTGTATCTATTTAGATTTCATCCTCCTATCTCCCCCACTCAGCCTGGGAAACGTGTCATCCTAATATCCCATGGTCTGTTATGAGAGGACGATGGTTGATATTGTTGTTTTGCAGACCATGGGTTGCTTGGTTTCATCCAAACCACCAGGTACTGTAGCTACTACTAATCTAAGATAGATGTAGATTAGTAGTAGTGACAGTACCTGGTGGTTTGGATGAAACCAAGCAGTTGGCTTGTCGTTGTAATTGTTTCTAATTTGTCACTTCTGTTCCCCCTGCCAGCTCTATGGACTAGTCCTCTGGCTCTCTTTTTTTTATTCAGACATCTCCGTTCCACTCGCTACTTTAGCCGGAGTCTTTTTTCTCGGTATAAGCTTCTGGCTCCCATCGCCTGCAGATGCTTAACTAAGCTGCTTTCTTATATTTTCAGTGATGTTTCTGGACAGAGAGGAGGAAGCTCCTCTGCATGCAGCCAGATTCATTAAGTCCTCCTTCGCACAGAAAAAAAGCTTTAAAAGACTAATATTCACCCAGTCTCCAAGGACTGTTTCATCTGTAAACTTTCATGATTAATGGTAGCCCGCTTTTCTGTTCGGTTGGTCAAGTTGTGGTAGCAGTGGGGGATGGTGCAGTGTGTTTTTCTATTTTGCAGTACGAAAAAAAAGTATGAAAATGTATGAACTCTGGATAAGAGCGTCTGCTAAATGACTAAAATGTAAAAAATGTAAACATCCCATTATTGGTTACCCTCTTCCTCTGCTGTGTTGCCGTGACAGGCAGATGAGTCACTAGGCTGAGAGTGGGGATGGGAGGAAGTGATAAGGCTACATTCTCTGTCAAGGGGGGTGAGGTTAATTGAAGGGGGAGCCTCAGTGGTTGTGACATCATATTTGTCTGGAACAGCATCACATGTTATGTGCTAAAAGGTGCCTGGCGGCGGTTAGCCGAGCAGTGCAGACAGCTGTCACTTCCTCTAGGGGATCTCCCCCCTGTTCCTCCCAGTGCGACGTGAGTAATTAGCCAGCACCAGAGCATGGCTTATCAACACCTGAGGAGGAGAGAGGGAGAGTGGAGAGGAGAGAGGGAGGTGATAACAGCCTGACAGAGCTGGCTGGCTGGCTCTGTAGTGACGATAGGGCCAGGAGAATACCGAGAACCCCCCTGCTACAGCAGCCCTGTCTGTCAGTCTCCACCCACACAGACTGTCCTCCACCCTCCGAGACCAGAGAGAGGGGGAGGGAGGGGGTGATTCCACAATATGAGGAACATACATAATTTGAACCCTTAGCACTAGTCCAATCAGAAGCATGATAGAGCCGTGCAATAAATGACGAGTGGGTTCAAACTGATCTGGAATCAGAGATTGTGGCCACAACATCCCCTCTCCTAGCATCAATAAGAGCATAGCTACTATGTGTCTGGGAAGGAGGCACTAAGAAACATAACTCTCCCTTTCGTTTTACCCCTATCAAATCACCCTTTGAGGCTTATTAGGCTTCCAGAATGGGGGCTGCTGTGTGTGTGCCTGCAAGTGCTACAGCACTCTCTCACCCTCCAGCCTTTCCAATGATGTGCTTTTGTTTCTCTGCTTTGAGAAGCCAAACTAAAGCAGCGCTGTTAAAAATAGACTGCTGTGTGTTTACAATATGTTGCAGTGCGCAGCAGAATCAGAGTTGAGAGCAGATTTTTATCGCTTGCAGTGATCAAAGCATTTGGGTCACGGCAAGATAATATGATAGAATCATGTGACATGATTTAGCTGCAGTGAGAGGGATTCAACTTCATCCAAGAGTTGTAGCGTGATGCCTAAATGAGATTGAGACCAAAGAACTATATGGCGCGTTTCTGACAGTGTTGCATGTCAGTTTTCAGTCAGTTTGTATCGCTACAGTAAACAACATATGGATGCAAGATATTGCAATCGCTGCCAGATTCCTCTACCATATGCTGTATTGTACATTGTAAAATTGCTCTGTGATTTGTTTCACTTAAACATTGTGACATTTAATTGGACACACCCTATATTTTGAAAAATAGGACCAAATATGAACACCCGTTATATTATATACTGTATATATACTGCAGTAGACATGGAGCAGGAGAGCCCAAACACAGTTAATTGATCCAGTAGCCTACACATCCACAGAGCTGCAGTGGAATCTGCTAGCTCCACTCAATCTTCTCCAGATTGAGGTTTTGACTCACAGGACTGACTGCACAGAGCCAAAAAGTGGGCGGTCGATATTCAACACTAACAATAAGCAATCAGTGAATAAAAGTGCGGAAATAGCATAACAAGTGGGTTTTCCACCTTAAGAGGAAGCTGTGCTTTTGTTATTGACAAAGGCACCATCTGAGTCTCTTATACCCCACTCTCTCAACTGGCTCATTAGTATGCCAGGCTCCGCTCTGGCAAGCAGGTCTCCACGCTGGCACTACCCTCTCTCTGCCCGTTTATTTTCTTCCACACTGAGCCCTTTGCACCCCATGTCCCCACCCCGGCCTCCTTCCTGTGAATTTGGCACGGCATCTGCCACGGCCAATTCTCCTTAACGTCTGACTCCCGCCTCTCTGTTAGATATACTGTTGCTGAGCAGAAGTCTAAGGTTCTCTGGCAGCACGGTGCAGGTGGCCAGTCCACTCAGTGGGATACACCAAGATGGCCTGGTGCATGTGGCTGGTGCTTTTCTCATGGGGTGCCAGTTCATCCTCCCCTCCTCTCTTCTTCCGCTCCTTCTCGCTCCCTCCCTCTCCACCTTCTTCACCTACTCTCTCCCTCTCCTGCCGAACTCCCAGCAGGACTGTCAGCCCCAGATATCTTTCCTCTAGTGTGTGCGTCAGACTCGTGTGCACGTGCCTGCATGTGTTGCTTTTTATTCAACTGCTGCTCATTTTCAGCTCCGTAACTGCAAATGTAATCCCCCTGTTCTCCTCTCCAAGTTTGCAGGGATTTGCATATATCCAATTAAAGCCCTGAACAGCAGATTTAGTGCATTTGTGTGCAATACTGCCTCATGGAGTCACATACTGCACTTTGTCATTATTATACATTTGTTCTCACATTATCACACCGCACCTTTTATCTGATCTATCCCTTAAATAATTGTTTTATACGTTCTAAAACATACAGTACCTCCATTCTATTGGCGATCCTACAATCACTGAAGAACAAACTGGACGAGCTCCGTTCGAGACTATACTATCAACGGAACCTGAAGAACTGTAATATACTGTCTTTCTCTGAGTTGTGGCTGAACTAGGACATGGATAATATACATCTAGCTGGTTTTTCTATGCATCGGCAGGACAGAACGGCAGTGTCGGGTAAGCTCAAGGGGGAGGTGCATGTCTCTTTGTTAACAACAGCTGGTGCGCGATCTGTAATATTAAGGAAGTCTCAAGGTTCTGCTCGCCTGAGTAAGAAGACCTCATGATAAGCTGTAGACCATACTATTTACCAAGATAGTTTATCTATATTTTTAGCTGTCTATTTACCACAACAAACCAATGCTGGCATTAATATCGCACTTAACGAGCTGTATAGAGCTATAAGCAAACAAGAAAATGCTCATCCAGAAGCGGCGCTCCTAGTGGCCAGTGATTTTAACGCAGGAAAACTGATATCCTTCTTACCTAATTTCTACCAGCACGTCACCTGTGCAAATAGAGGCATAAAAACTCTAGATCACCTTTACTCCACACACAGAAACGCATACAAAGCTCTCCCTCGCCCTCCATTTGGCTAATCTGACCATAACTCAATCCTCCTGATTCCTGCTTAAAATCATTTAATTTTTAATTTTTTACTTATCTATTTTTTACTTAACACTTATTTTTCTTAAAACTGCATTGTTGGTTAAGGGCTTGTAAGTAAGCATTTCACTGTAAGGTTGAATTCGGCGCATGTGGCAAATACAATTTGATTTGATCACACTCTGCGTAGCCGATGTGAGTAAGACCTTTAAACAGGTTAACATTCACAAGGCCGTTAACATTCACAGACGGATTACCAGGACGCGTACTCGGAGCATGCACTGACCAGCTAGCAAGTGTCTTCACTGACATTTTCAACCACTCCCTGAACCAGTCTGTAATACCTACATGTTTCAAGCAGACCACAATACCTGTGCCTAAGAACGCCAAGGTAACCTAAATGACCATGACCCTGTAGCACTCACATCTGTAGCCATGAAATGCTTTGAAAGGCTGGTCATGGCTCATATCAACACCATAATCCCAGACACCCTGGACCTACTCCAATTTGCATTCCGCCGCAAAGGTTCCACAGATGACGCAATCTGTATTGCACTCCACACTGCCCTTTCCCACCTGGACAAGAGGAACACCAATGTGAGAAGGCTGTTAATTGACTACAGCTCAGCGTTCAACACCATAGTGCCCTCCAAGCTCATCACTAAGGACCCTGGGATTGAACACCTCCCTCTGCAACTGGATCCTGGACTTCCTGACAGGCCTCCCCAGGTGGTGAGGGTAGGCAATAACACATCCGCCACGCTGACCCTCAACACGGGGGCCACTCAGGGATGCGTGCTTAGTCCCCTCCTGTACTCCCTGTTCACCCACGACTGCGTGGCCGCGCACAACTCCAACACCATCATTACGTTTTTTGACGACACAGCGGTGTTAGACCTGATCACCGATGACGATGAGACAGCCTATAGGGAGGAGGTCAGAGACTTGGCAGTGTGGTGCCATGACAACAACCTCTCCCTCAATGTCAACAAGACAAAGGAGCTGGTCGTGGACTATAGGAAACGGAGGGCCGAGTACGCCCCCATTCACATCAACGGGGCTTGTAGTGGAGCAGGTTGAGAGCTTCAAGTTCCTCGGTGTCCACGTAGCTAAAGATCTATCATGGTCCACACACACCAACACAGTCTTGACGAGGGCACGGCAATGCCTCGTCCCCCTCAGGAGGCTGAAAAGATTTGGCATGGGCCCTCAGATCCTCAAAAAGTTATACAGCTGCACCATTGAGAGCATCTTGACTGGCTGCACCACCGCTTGGTATGGCAACTTCTTGGCACCCAAACTACAAGGCGCTACAGAGGGTAGTGCTTACAGGCCAGTACATCACTGGGGCCAAGGTAGCTGCCATCCAGGACCTCTATACCAGGCGGTGTCAGTGGAAAGCCCTAAAAATTGTCTAAGACTCGAGCCACCCAAGTCATAGACTGTTCTCTCTGCTACCGCACTGCAAGCGGTACCGATGCAGTCTGGAACCAACAGGACCCTGATCAGCTTCTACCCCCAAGCCATAAGACCGCTAAATAGTTAGTTAAATAGTTAACCAAATTGCTACCCGGACTATCTGCATTGAACTTTTTTGACTCATCACATATGCTGATGCTACTGTTTATTAGCTATCTCTTATTCCTAGTTATATGTACATATCTACCTCAATTACCTCGTACCCCTGCACATCGACTCAGTTACTCATTGTTTTTTTATTTTCAATTTATTATTACTTTTATTATACGTGACCTACTATGGGTTACAAGATGTAGGGGAAAACAACATATGCTGTGAGAGTTCATGAGTTATCACCCCTCACTTGGCCTCCGGGCCTAATACAGTGGGGGGAAAAAGTATTTAGTCAGCCACCAATTGTGCAAGTTCTCCGACTTAAAAAGATGAGAGAGGCCTGTAATTTTCATCATAGGTACACGTCAACTATGACAGACAAAATGAGAAAAAAAATTCCAGAAAATCACAGTGTAGGATTTTTAATGAATTTATTTGCAAATTATGGTGGAAAATAAGTATTTGGTCAATAACAAAAGTTTCTCCATACTTTGTTATATACCCTTTGTTGGCAATGACACAGGTCAAACGTTTTCTGTAAGTCTTCACGAGGTTTTCACACACTGTTGCTGGTATTTTGGCCCATTCCTCCATGCAGATCTCCTCTAGAGCAGTGATGTTTTGGGGCTGTCGCTGGGCAACACAGACTTTCAACTCCCTCCAAAGATTTTCTATGGGGTTGAGATCTGGAGACTGGCTAGGCCACTCCAGGACCTTGAAATGCTTCTTTCGAAGCCACTCCTTCGTTGCCCGGGCGGTGTGTTTGGGATCATTGTCATGCTGAAAGACCCAGCCACATTTCATCTTCAATGCCCTTGCTGATGGAAGGAGGTTTTCACTCAAAATCTCACGATACATGGCCCCATTCATTCTTTCCTTTACACGGATCAGTCCGTCCTGGTCCCTTTGCAGAAAAACAGCCCCAAAGCATGATGTTTCCACCCCCATGCTTCACAGTAGGTATGGTGTTCTTTGGATGCAACTCAGCATTCTTTGTCCTCCAAACACGACGAGTTGAGTTTTTACCAAAAAGTTATATTTTGGTTTCATCTGACCATATGACATTCTCCCAATCCTCTTCTGGATCATCCAAATGCACTCTAGCAAACTTCAGACGGGCCTGGACATGTACTGGCTTAAGCAGGGGGACACGTCTGGCACTGCAGGATTTGAGTCCCTGCGGCGTAGTGTGTTACTGATGGTAGGCTTTGTTACTTTGGTCCCAGCTCTCTGCAGGTCATTCACTAGGTCCCCCCGTGTGGTTCTGGGATTTTTGCTCACCGTTCTTGTGATCATTTTGACCCCACGGGGTGAGATCTTGCGTGGAGCCCCAGATCGAAGGAGATTATCAGTGGTCTTGTATGTCTTCCATTTCCTAATAATTGCACCCACAGTTGATTTCTTCAAACCAAGCTTCTTACCTATTGCAGATTCAGTCTTCCCAGCCTGGTGCAGGTCTACAATTTTGTTTCTGGTGTCCTTTGACAGCTCTTTGGTCTTGGCCATAGTGGAGTTTGGAGTGTGACTGTTTGAGGTTGTGGACAGGTGTCTTTTATACTGATAACAAGTTCAAACAGGTGCCATTAATACAGGTAACGAGTGGAGGACAGAGGAGCCTCTTAAAGAAGAAGTTACAGGTCTGTGAGAGCCAGAAATCTTGCTTGTTTGTAGGTGACCAAATACTCATTTTCCACCATAATTTGCAAATAAATTCATTTAAAAATCCTACAATGTGATTTTCTGGAAAACATTTTCTCAATTTGTCTGTCATAGTTGACGTCTACCTATGATGAAAATTACAGGCCTCTCTCATCTTTTTAAGTGGGAGAACTTGCACAATTGGTGGCTGACTAAATACTGTTTTCCCCCACTGTATCTGAACCACCTATCTGAACTGCTGTAAGGTGTCATGGGTGTGTGAGAGAGACATCCGAACAAGCTCAGCCATCCACATAAAGAGACGCGCATGTAATTCTTAAACTGTGAACATTTTCACGCTGTACGAAATTTTACAACATGACGTCACAATCAGAACACAATCAGAACGATTGGGAACTTTTTCACGCTGGGAAGATTTTTACATGACACAAGGCACTGTACACAGGTGAAGCCACAGTATGAAGTACGGTGGGTTGCTGTCAGAAACACTACATGTCATAATAGAAAGCTGTATATTGTTCAATCTACTGCTGCCCCCAGGGAAGGTAGGTATGCCACTGCTCGAGCCATGGTGAGGTTCAATTACTTCTCTAACTTTTCAAGGTCAGAGAATGTCTCGCAGCTCCTTCACTTCCCTTGTGGAAGTGTATTAGATTGACCATGCTGACGTTCCTACAGTATATCTGTCCTTAATAAAATACAGAGCAAATTCCTCTACACGCACACACTCACAGAAGGTTGAGGCATGCCAATGACATTTTGGGAGTGAACGTTTGCCACAGTAGAACACAGTGGGGGCAAATCACCCCATTTAGGAGCAGTCATGCTTGAAATTAAGCCTGACGTGTTCATTTCCAATAGTAAAACATGACACTACCAGACAAAAATGTAAACTGGCAAAGTTGAGTTATTTGAATGGCAGACACAGGGTATGATTATACTGTAGGTCTGTGGGTTACTATGCAGGCCCACACTGAAATCAGATTGATTTCAGTCAGGTGAAGTATACAGGGCTTGTGTTTCGGTGCTGTTTGGATGCACACACAGGCATACATCCATACAATGGTCATTCCCAAAGCCAACACCTCCTTTGGCCGCCATTCCTTCCAGTTCTCTGCTGCCAATGACTGGAATGAACTGCAAAAATCTCTGAAGCTGGAGACTCTTATCTCCCTCACTAACTTTAAGCATCAGTTGTCAGAGCAGCTTACTGATCACTGCACCTGTACACAGCCCATCTGTAATTAGCCCACCCAACTACCTCATCCCCATATTGTTATTTATTTTGCTCATTTGCACCGCAGTATCTCTATTTGCACAACATCTTCTGCACATCTATCACTCCAGTGTTAATACTAAATTGTAATTATTTTGCACTATGGCCTATTTATTGCCTTACCTCCATAACTTACTACATTTGCACACACTGTATATAGATGTTCTATTGTGTTATTGACTGTATGTTTTGTTTATTCCATATGTAACTCTGTGTTGTTGTTGTTTTTATCGCACTGCTTTGCTTTATCTTGGCCAGGTCGCAGTTGTAAATGAGAACTTGTTCTCAACTGGCTTACCTGGTTAAATAAAGGTGAAATAAAAAAAATAAAAAAGTGTCTTGACCAGTGCTATCTATTATTGAGAGTGAGGTGCAGGCAAAGAGAATTGAAACCACTCTTGAGAGAAGAGCCCTTTTTGTTTTTGTAAGCCTTTATACAATTGACTGATGAAGCTCTAGTCTAAAGCAGTGATGGCTGACAGACTCTCTGCTCATTATCAAATCTACTGCAGGGGAACATTCTACCGCGCCTGTTTCCACCAGTTTGTAATTCTGACTAAATAAGTTGAGCGAACAAAAGCAAGATCGATAGCTTTTATTTGCAGGTGTGTGTCCCCTGTAGCTCAGTTGGTAGAGCATGGCGCTTGCAACGCCAGGGTTGTGGGTTCGTTTCCCACGGGGGGCCAGTATGAAAATGTATGCACTCACTAACTGTAAGTCGCTCTGAATAAGAGCGTCTGCTAAATGACTAAAATGTAAAAAATGTAAATGTATGTCTGTGTGTGTCGACTGTTTGTGTCTGTTTATTCACACTGTTTATACAGTAGCTGTCTAAGCCTTTCTGCTGTTAATAGCAAAGCCCCGCTAGAACAGCTCTGAGCACGAACACATCCAGAAGACCACACACAAAAGTATCTAAATCAACCACAGTTGAGTCACACAAACATTGTCATCCTTCATCTACATAGATATATACAACTTAGCCTGGAAATTGTGCAATCAGGTTACTATGTTATCAACAAGATTTTGTGTACAGACTGAACATTATTGACAAAAATGTTGTGATGCATGGACCAGATCTAGGTCAAATTCAACTATTCAACAAACTCAACTAGTTTGATAGTATAAAAATAAGTTACATTGAATTTTGAAGTGGATAACATCTCATCTTTTAGCTACCCTTGTTTTTACCTCTGCTCTCCCTGTCTCCCCCTGCAATTACATTTCCTCTCTCACAGAGGCTGTCCATCTCCCTTTAAAAAGGCAAAGTGTTGACAATATTCCTGTCTGCTGCGCAATCACAGAAAATCCTATAATTTAGAGGCAGACATAATTCAGCTGAAAACTGTTTGATTGCAGGGGCCATTTTGTGTCTCTGACAGCCTCCTGAAACTTCGGCTCTAGCAAAGGGAAGCAATTACTTTGGCTGCTGACTAGCGCAATCTCACTGCATATGAAGAACACTCCAACATTAGAAACCTAGCCACTCTGTAAAGTGGAATCCGGAGGAATTAATCAAGACCTCACTTTACATGTTTAACTTGTATCCTGCACTAATGTCAGTAAATGTGGGGCTTGATTTGAAGCTCCTTAGCTGAATAGCAAAACTTAGACTGTTTCACAGTCAGTCAGAGAAGACGAAGACTCTGTCATTATTGTTTTTCCCCAGCTATTTCTGGAAAGGATTGTAACGAGTGGCCAATTTCCTGGACTACAATTCTTGTTGTTACGGTCATTAGCGTAAGTGTTCGCTGCAGAACTGGGTGCATTTCTGACAGCCAGCGAGATAAAAGCCTGGATAGGAGGCAGATAGCTGTCATTCTCATTCCAATGCCTCACTACCTCTTCCACAGGGTGTCATTTTGAAGCCTCTCCCTACTCAGCCATGCATTACGGACAGCAATGATATGGTAAATCAAGTGTTTAGATATCCCTGTACATACCGCCTGCCTATCTGTTATCTCTCTGAGGTGATAGTGGGTCACTGATATGGCTTAATAATCAACAACATCAATGGTTATTGAGAGTGAGTCACTCATATGAGAGAGTCAGGTAATATTGTGATGACAGACATCAGAATATGTGAATAACAGGCAGGGTCCACCCTCTGTTTATAATTTTTTTTAGCCATTTTACAAAGACTGCAGGTGGTTTTCAGAGCAAGGTGGCAGGTGTAGAGAAGGTTTTACAAAGGGAAATAGACTCAAATGTGTTTATGTTTGCATTTTGGCAAGCAAATGATTGCTTCCAGGACAATACAGTTTTTAACATGGAAAGTCTAAAAAGCTTAGGCCTCTTGAGGTGAGCTGAGATGCATTGCTTGTTTTATTGCTCATGGCAACACACACACCTTTTATTTCATTTCCCTAATTGCACATAGAGCGAGTGGCAAAGCAATGGCTGAATTAGGAACATTCTCTGACCCATTTCTGCACCTCCACCTATCAGACTTCTGGTATCACTCCCCTTACACCAGACAAATCTAGTTGATGAGAATAGACTAGAGCTGGGAGCTCTGATGGCTGGGGCTCCTCATCTCTCTCACACACGCACACCACTTGGGAGATGGCACACAACATTTATGGAAACTTCCAGGCCATTTCAGAGCATTAGAATTACCCCCCTTAAGAGGCCATTGATTTACTTTAGGCATGACAGATTTCTACAGCAACATAGTATTTCAGCTGCTTTTTACAGCAACATAGTATTTCAGCTGCTTTTTACAGCAAGAGTATTTCAGCTGCTTTTTACTGTAATTTCTAGAATGTGTCTTGTTCCCTTAATTGTGTGGATATACAGTCTTACTTACATTATAGGGAACTGGACAATGTGTAGTATTTATTTTCGAAGTCTGTTGGTATTCTCAGTGTCGATTATTAATATACATTCCTCTCATATTGACAGTGGATATACAGTATGTACAGTGATGAAGTTGTGTTGTGATGTGTTTGCTGTATCTAAGCCGTGCTTCTGTGTGTGCCGTGTGTGTGCAGGTTTCTTGGGGTACCCCCTGGAAGAGGAAGCTGCCCCCTGACAGGACCTCTGCCCTTTGACCTCATCTACACAGACTACCACGGCCTGCAGCAGATGAGGCAGCACATGGGTCTCTCTCTGAGGAAGCACAAGTCAGTGGGGTTTTATATGTGTGTTTATATACAGTTGCGGTTAAATATATTGGCACCATTGCACTTTAGAATGGAGTGCAATGGAGCATAATGTTCTGATTTCTCTTTTCAAAACTGGCTGAATGCTGTAGGCACCTGCAACTTACCACAGGTGAGATAGATTACACAAAAACGAGAATCACTCGCCTCCAACAAAATTAATTTACATTTTTAATAATTTAGTCCAGGCCATTTTTTGGGGGGGAAGAGAAAAATCGCAATTTCAGTTTTTTTTATTTTAAAATTTCAACTTATTTTAGAAGAAATTGTGAATTGTGCAAGGGTGCCAAAATATTTGACCGCAACTGTACGTGTGTTTGTGGGTATGTGCTTACTGTGTGTATGTAGGCATGGAATGTACTATGCACCATATCAGGGCCAAATATGACTTTTATCTCTTACCTTCTGGAGGAGGAACAAACTTGTCCATGATGTGTAAGTTAAACTGTCTGTGTGTTTCTTTGTTACTGGCATTGCTGGTTAATCATTGGCTTATTGGCCTGCTGCCCTTATTGGCTGGTATTTGGTCAGCTGGTTGGTCCCCTGTGAGTCACCAAAGCGCTTCCAGGGGGAATCTGCATGAGAGCAGCTCACACAGCGATCAAATGGGTAAATAATGAGTCCCAGATTGACTGATAGAAATGCTAAGTAGCACAGTGGAGAAATGGCACCGCTTATAGCCCCTGAATTCTCTGTATATATTTGGAACTTTGCAATGTACAGGAAGTTGCCCGAGGCCCCGCAAAGTGTCGACTAAGCAAGTAAAAAGTATAATTATTGGTCTTAGTTATTGCAGGCCAATTTTAAGTGATAGGATTGTAAAAGTGAAAATGATAATGTTTCCATTTCTCAGTTGGAGAGAAAATAATATGTCTGGGGTGTGATAAATCTGTTATTTTATATTACATTATATTGTGGAGTCGTGTTCCAGTCTGTTTTGTCCCTAGCTGCATATTCAATTTCCTGTTCCACAACCTCCATTTAGCTCATTATACACATGCATGCACTCAAATATCTGCACACGTGCATGTGCTTGCAATAGACTTGGGTGGTATACCGTATATATTTTTGTGTGGGTTTTGGGGCACCCTAAAGTTTGGGGGGGGGGGGTGCTACCCCACTGCTTATTACTAAGTTAAAGATAGATAGCGATATGTCGTAGATGCAGAAAGTAAACAGCATACTGGTCAATTTCCGCAACAACTAAGAGCTTTGAAGCTTGAGTCTCAACTTCTCTGCTGTTTTTGTCCCGTGGCTACCATGTTACAAAAGTGTGAAGTGAACCTGTGCACATGCACAGACGCTGTGTGTGACTGTGTGAAAGCGAAGTTGTGCATCTCGCTCATCGCAATATCCGCGATTCTGCTCATGGCAACATCATTTCATTCAGTCTACCTTTAACTATCTAAGATGAGCCAAATACATTTTCTCCAGCTCAGGGCTTCAGCTATGCATTTGGTTTGCTAACTTGCTAGCTAAGTGGCTAGCCTGCAAGATCAAACTTCTTGGTTACAGCAGAGACAATCAATTCCCTCCTGGATCAAATGTATGTTTGGAAAGAAATAGCGGCGTTTGTGTGCACTGTCTGTAATACCGTATACCCCGGTATGGTACAGGAACGGTATGAAGGTATGCAAATCTGGATACCGCCCAACCCTAACGCGCGCGTGCGCACACACTAATATTATTATAGAGACCACAGGAGGTTGGTGGCACCTTAATTGGGGAGAACGGGCTCGTGGTAATGACTGGAGCGGAATTAGTGGAATGGTATCAAATACATCACACATGGTTTGCAGGTGTGTGATGCCATTCCATTTGCGCCGTTCCGGCCATTATTATGAGCCTCCTGTGATAGACATGCAAACACAGCACAATATTTGTAGTGCACACACTATTGTTTGCGATCACACAATGAAGCTCCTAATAAAGATGACTGACCAGATGCCAATATGATTGTGTTTGCCTCATGGATCATTTGCATTACAGGCAGATATCCGTGCAGCAATGGAATTATGTTTGAATAGATGACACAGGAAAGATCTGACTGTGGGATTACTTTGAGGTCCTATAAGACTATTTTATGAGACCCTCTGTCCCAGTCCTGGCCCAGACAGTACATCCTTTGAAATAATTCACCAATGATTCCCATCAGTGTCAATACAAGGTCACTTGATTAGCCGATGCATATCAACTGTCCCAGTCTGGCAGGCTAATACTTAAATTTCCTCTGCAGGCCCCCAGACTGCTTAGAGATACAGAACATTGATAAATCAACCAGATCTGATAAGAGCCCTTGATTCCTTCAGTCTGGATATGCAGAGCTGATGAAGCGGGGAGATAAAACAATGCTCCGTGCTCGACTCACCCTCTCACTATTCTCATATGGCTTCCTTTCCCCATCCTTCCTCTTTTCTTCCCTTTCTTCTAATCTAAAAGTAGCCCCACCCACCTGAGGATCTGTATTTTTCAGCCATCTATTTCCTGTGTTTGAGCAAAATCCACTTGTCACTTAAATCTCGCTGGATTGATTGCTTTCTGTGACTCTTTCATACTCTTGCTTGTGCCTGTTTTTTTCTCTTCCCGTTAACGTTACGACAACGGAAATGTTTGTAAAGACCTGTCAAACACACCCCGGTAATGGCTGAAATGGGCTCAATGGGATACATTGGCTTTTAGTTGAATCGATAAGAACACTAAAGCTTCGTCTGGGATTGAACGCACCGTCTCGACACTTACATCCCAAGAAAGAGAAGAAAGATTACTTTATTTTGATGGGTGTACATTTTTTTGGTGGAATTGAAACAAGTAATCATTTAATACAGTTGAAATGTTTACAAATTAGATGCGTTGAAATGAAAGCAATTTCCGAAAATGAACACTCGGATTATAGTGATATTATGTCTGATCTCGCAAACAATGTAAAGTATGTTTAGATAGGTGTAATCATGTTGATACCCTTTTATCCGAGGGTATCCTGCTATTGACACAATTATGCAAGAGAACGTGACAACAACAGTAATTAATGAGGCAGTCTAGATAGCCCAGGTGAGTGCAGGTAGGGTAGACAGAGCAAGTGTTTGGTGGTTGCAACCTTTTTTTTTTTCTTCTTTTTTTTTGGGGGGGGGGGATGGATCAGCTTAATATTGCAGATAGATTGTATCTTCTATCAATGTAATTGTCTGCATCACTTCCAATCCCCCATGTTTTTTATATATATACTCCCCTTTATTACTTTTCAACCCCGCCATCCTTTCCCTACTTGGAGTAAATTAGTGAACAACAATGCCCAGGCCTCTACTTCCGGTCTATACTTACTATCTACACCTTATGGACACAGTTAATTTTACAATAATTCTATTATATATATATTTTTTATTTTATTTTGCTCCTGAGCTTCTTCTACTCTCAACCTCTCCGATCATTTTCATGATGTCCATCCGGTTTGCTTCTATATGCCATATCTTTCTAACTGTGCTCTTTCCCAAAAGCTCCCAACATACAACCTATATACTTATTATGGACACAGTATGCTTACATTATTAGCTATCTTTGTTATTATTTGTTATTAGTCCCATCCTTCAACTCTATTCAATACCTCCCATCTATCTCTTAACACCATCCATATATGATTTCTATTTGCCATATATATTTCAACCGTACTGTGATGTTTTACAAAAATTCTGAACCTTTCTATTCTCATTGCTTCTACAGATTGTGAATTAAAAATAAACATTTTTGCTAAAAGTATTATTATATTATTGATTGATTGACTATGACTTTTCAGATCACCCAGTAATGCTATCTGCAAGGTTAGCTCCAGGTAAATATTGCAATCCTTTAGCCATTCCTGGACCTGTGTCCAAAAACAAGCTACAAATGGACAGAACCAAAACAAATGATCTAATGATTCTGTCTCTTCACAGCAAAATCAGCAGAGCTGGGAAGATTGTATCCCCCATATAAATAACATTCTATTGGTAGCAAGAATTTTATATAATAATTTAAATTGAAAGATTCCAATTTTTGAATCCGGTGTCGTTTTGCGTGTCAGTTCATAAACACTATGCCATGGGATCGGTACGTCAAAAATCTCTTCCCAACTATTTTGCAATCTATATGGGACGGCTGTCAATCCTTTGGTCCTTAAGTGAAACTGATATACTTTTTTATTTATCACAGTTTTCCTTAACCAATTATGTTCTTTAATGCAAGGCCGACAGACAAGTTCCTTACTTTCTCCCCCTTCCACTTTCCTCTTCCACTTTTGCGGTAAGGCTGCAATTATTTGGTTGTAATTTTGGGTAGAGCAGACATTTCCATATGTTTTTGTTAGCTGCATGTGCGACATAACTCCACCAGTCCTACCGATGATATCATTTACGAAGATTATACCTTTTTTAAACATTCTGTCAAAAAATAAAGGTTTTTATATATAAACCCCAGGCGAACTTTATCAAATGCCTTTTCGAAGTCTGCTATGAATAGCAGGCCTGGTTTCCCATATTTTCCATAGTGTTCTATTGTTTCCAATACTTGCCTTATATTATCTCCAATGTATCTTCCATGTAAAAAACCTGTCTGATTAGAATGAATAATATCCGACAATACCTTTTTAATTCTATGCGCTATACATTTTGCTAGGATTTTTGCATCACAACACTGAAGTGTAAGGGGCCTCCAATTTTGTAAATGGACTGGATCTTTATATTTTCCACTTGTATCCTGTTTCAGTAATAACGAGATCAGACCTTCTTCTTGAGTGTCAGATAATGGTTAAAACATGCTAATAACGGTCCTCTTAGTATATCAAAAAAGGTTTGGTATACCTCGACTGGTATGCCATCCAACCCTGGAGTTTTCCCAGACTTAAAGTCTTTAATTGCATCCAGAAGTTCCTCTGTAATTTCACCTTCACATGAGTCTTTCTGTGTGGCTGTTAATTTGACATTATCAATAGAAAAAAAATCTCTACAATTAGCTTCAGTTAGAGGAGATGTAGGTGGTGGTTGCAACCTTGTTTCTCACCTTTATGTTAATGTATTCATACACTGAACAAAAATATAAACACGACATGTAAAGAGTTGGTCCCATGTTTCATGAGCTGAAATAAAAGGTCCCATACATTTTCCATGCGCACAAAAAGCTTATTTCTCTGAAATGTTTTGCACAAATTTGTTTAAATCCCAGTTAGAGGGCAATTATCCTTTGCAAAGATAATCCATCCACCTGACAGGTATGGCATATCAAGAAGCTGATGAAATATCAAGTTTTGAGGGACCGTGCAATAGGCATGCTGACTGCAGGAATGTCCACCAGAGCTGTTGCCAGATATTTAGCATGTTAATTTCTCTACTGTAAGCCGCCTCCAACGTCATTTTAGAGAATTTAGCAGTACGTCCAACCGGCCTCACAACCGTAGACTACGTGTATGGCGTCGTGTGGTCGAGCGGTTTGCGGATGTGAACGTTGTGAACAGAGTGCCCCATGATGGCGGTGGGGTTATGTTATGGGCAGGCATAAGCTATGGACAATGAACACAATTGCATTTTATCGATGGCAATTTGAATGCACAGAGATACCGTGACGAGATCCTGAGGCCCATTGTCGTGCCATTCATCCGCCGCCATCAGCATGATCATTCACAGCCTCATGTCGCAAGGATCTGTACACATTTCCTGGAAGCTGAAAATGTCCCAGTTCTTCCATGGCCTGCATACTCACCAAACATGTCACCCATTGAGCATGTTTGGGATGCTCTGGATCGACGTGTACGACAGCGTGTTCCAGGTCCCGCCAATATCCAGCAACTTCCCCCAGCCGTTGAAGAGGAGTGGGACAACATTCCACAGGCCACAATCAACTGCCTGATCAGCTCTATGCGAAGGAGATGTGTCACGCTGCATAAGGCAAATGGTGGTTTTCTGATCCATGCCCCTACCTTTTTTTAACCTCTACGGGACTGGTATCCCGTATATGGGACGGTTGAGCTAACGTGCGCTAATGTGATTAGCATGACTGTTGTAAGTAACAACAAACTTTCCAGGAAATAGACATGTCTTATATGGGCAGAAAGCTTAAATTCTTCTTTATCTTCTGCACTGTCCAATTTACAGTAGCTATTACAGTGACAAAATACCATGCTATTGTTTGAGGAGAGTGCACAACAACAAAAAATGTATCACGGCAACTGGTTTGATACATTCACTTCTGAAGGTAAATAATGTACTGACATTCAGTAATCTTGCTCTGATTTGTCATCCTAAGGGTCCCAGAGATAAAATGTAGCATAGTTTTGTTTGATAAAATACATTTTTATATTCAAATGTAGGAACTGGGTTCTACAGTTTGAACCCCTGCTGTCTCTTGCTCCACACCCACCCCGCCCGGCCATCTAGATGTGTGAAAGTTAGTATATAAGCTAATGATCCATCATGTATGACATTCCTGGGAGTGTGTAAACTTACATTGTGTATTACCATATCAGTTTTGTATGTTCTCTATAGTTATGTACTTGAAAATGTATCAATTGACCAATTCGGCACATTCGGCACAGTCTTGAAAGAGTTCCCACATATGCTGAGCACTTGTTGGCTGCTTTTCCTTCATTCTGCGGTCCAACTCATCCCAAACCATCTCAATTGGGTTGAGGTTGGGTCACTTTTATGGTTACTACATGATTCCATATGTGTTATTTAATAGTTTTGATGTCTTCACTATTATTCTACAATGTAGAAAATAGTAAAAATAAAGAAAACCCTTGAATGAGTAGGTGTGTCCAAACTTTTGACTGGTACTGTAGATGTTTCTTTATTTAACACAACATTTTAGTGCATTCTAAGAAAATATAGAAGTGACATTTTACAATAAATTGAATACCTGAATTCCCACCAAAATCCCTGAACTCGATTAATTATTTGTCCATAAAATGTTTTATGTGCTATAATCCAGTCAATATCTGATGGATTATAAAAATGTTAAAAGTTTGGAGTATCTTCATCCATTGTCCAACACAGGAGGTTGGTGGCACCTTAATTGGGGAGGACGGGCACGTGGTAATGTCTGGAGCGGAATTAGTGGAAAGGTATCAACAACACCAAACACATGTGTTTGATGCCATTCCATTTGCTCCGTTCCAGCCATTATTATGAGCCGTCCTCCCCTCAGCAGCCCCCACTGTAAATGTCCAGCTGTTGCATTTATTAGAATTGTTTTGAAACCTTTTAACAATTTCGATGACCGTTGCTACTAAAAGGATACAATCAAAGTAATATATGTTAGTGGTGCTCCTGTCAAAATTGCTCTCTCCTATTCAATCCTGTCAGGTACAGTAAGTGGTCATACACAATGAAAGGAAACCTCTTCAGACTATTAGGATGCAGCCTCTCACACATTATGCCCCAGCCATATCAGAGACCCACCAAAGAAGGGAGGTATCCTTGCGGTGTCTTGATGTGGTTACATTGCTGTGACTAAGAGCTTAGCCCAGCCAGTCTCTGTGCTCTCCATTTATCTCCCCTGTTGTGTGAAGTGGCCTAGCAGTGGTCTAAAGCAGCGTGTGATTTAAAGTCCATTTCCCCTCACCTGGAGGGCAGGCTGAGCCCAGCACACTGAGGGAGAGGAGAGACACGGTGACATCCATCACCCCTGACTGCTTTACGGGCCAAGTCTCGTGGGCTTCGTTCCCATAGTACTGCTTGTTAGACATGGGCTTTTACCAGATAAATATTCTATCATTGCAACAACAGGAGGCAATGTCTATCTATGTTCCGGTATTTTGACATACAGAACCCATTCATTCTCCCATCTCTTTCCTCTGTCTCTCAGGTGCCACATCCGTGTGATTGATACATTTGGCACAGAGCCGGCCTACAACCATGAGGACTACGCCACCCTGCATGGCTACAGGACCAACTGGGGTTACTGGAACCTCAACTGCAGGCAGTACATGACCATGTTCCGTGAGTGAACTCTGAGCATATTCTCTCTTCTGACACTGGATGTGAGGGGAATGGGGTTGCACTTGTTTATCAGGTAACAACCTCAGAAAGAAAGAAAGTGGGACATGGTAATAGGGCTTTTGGTGGAGGTTTGGCTTTTGGAGTGTGTGTGTGGGCACAGATGTTGTGGGGCGCTCGTGTAGGCCTCTGGCCTCTCACAGTGGAAGCTCAGGCCAGAGAGACGAGGAGGACCCTGGGAGGGTAGCAGCAGCTGTGGCCAAACAGATGCGTAGAGCTACACACTAGAACTTAGCACCATTCGCTCTCGCTCGCTCACAAGCACGCACGCAGAGCTCAGACATCCAGCTGGGATCAGTGGAAGGAGAGGAGACTTCAGCTGTGTGTGTGCTCTTCCAATTAACTCAGTGAGCATAGCTTCTGTGGAAGTCCTGCTGTTTTGGAAATACACATTGTAATCGCAAGCCATGGCTTTTTTATTTTTCATGTGTACTGGAAATACTCAGGCCTTGTTTTGATTCCTGGTTTATGGAGTGACCACTGTCCTTCTCTTAGGTGATGTGGTCCCAGCTAGTCAAAACTATTCCTTTAACCACTATGTCTCTTTATTCCTACATCTTACAAAACATGCTTCTGAGTTGCATTTGAAACTGAATGTCAAGATTTAGTTTAGTGTTTGACTTTGACTTATTGAGCCTGACACTTTGCTATGTTTGTCCCTCACAGCACACACTCCAGACAACTCTTTCATGGGTTTTGTGGCTGAGGAGCTGAATGACACAGAGAGGCTGAGCATCCAGAGGAACAAGGTGGACAGCATGGCAGTGGTGTACGGCAAAGAGGCCAGCATGTGGAAGGTGATCATATGGATATCAATGTTCAATTTCTACAGCACTAATGTCACAACTCAATCAAAGAAAACTATATTGCTGAGAGTGCCTTTGACTGACACCCCAATGGGCATATCACCTGCTCCTGTCTACATGATATCAACAAACAAACGACTTTTCCCCTACTAAGCTGTGTAGTCCAGTTGAGATGGCGTCTCAACATATTTACACAACAGTCAGCAGTGTGTTATATGCTGCAGTGTATTCTGTCATGATGTGATAAATGAAGTGCACCCGACTCCCAGAGACAAGCTGAAACTAAGTTATTCTCGCCCATCTGCCAAGCATGACACTTCAATCCACTAGGTATATGTATGTACACCCAGAGACGTGTGAGGGTTGTTGAAGTGGCAGTTGTTTTTGTTTAGCGTAAATTCTCCCTCCAAGCTACAGGAAAAAGGCATCACATATTGATGTGTCTGGCTGCCTCCCCGTGGTTAGGTGCACATGAATCGGCTGCATTTGTTCTCTCACTCTCTACGCTTATTGAATTCCCCCTCACTCTGAACAGTTTGAGGTACGGCATGCGAGGTATAACATTTATGAGTGTGAGAGATTGCCATGTGAATGCCATCTGTGTCTGCGCCTCCCTCGACACTGGGACTACCCCTCACTGCTTCTGGCATCATCCTCAGCTCTCAGGTTCATGTGCCTGTCAGCTATGTGTTGTACTGCAGCTGTATGTGTACAAGGAGACAAAATGACTATCATTTTATCTCTCCCACTCACTGTCTCTCTCTTGTCTTTTCTCCTTCCCACATGGTTTCCTCTTGTTCTGATCTCATGAAATGTTGATGGATCCCCTCCAGCTCCAAGTAAGTATACCTGCACTTCCGGTCAATGATTGACATTTTGAACACCATCTGAAACTTTGTTTTACTTTGAGCCATGGTATGGACTGTCCCTGGTTTTTGATTTCTCTGTAGATTCCTTTTATAGAGATTGATACTGTTCATACGCAATGTATGCATTAATGTTCCATTAAATGTGCCAGACAGTTAACTAAAATCATTTTGGAATGAGTCAACAGCTTTAGCTTTTCAGAGGAAAGAAAGATGTATCAGGTGAATTATCTTTATCTACCACAAAGATAAAGAGTTTTCATAAAAAGGCCTGAGGGTTGTTATGCGTTCAGCCTGGTCTGTCTGCACATCTTCTGTCATCTCCCTGTCAGATCAATAAACTGCTGCCCTATGACATGTTTAGGAAAAGGTGGAGCTTTAATCAGTACTCAGAATGTCAGCTCTCTACTAATTATAGTTTTACTTTGTTTGCTCTTTTACATTGAGTATCTGCAATGACATCAGTGGCTCTATTTACAACTGTTGGTGGAAGGGTTCTTAGTCTACAGAGGGAAAGCTCATACATGTTTATTTATATTGTGTTCAGTACAAATGTTCTATGTTAGGCTTAGTATGCCACTGAAGATTTGAAACAACACAACATTCTCACCACTCTATATGTAAATCACAACTTTGAGAGGAACGCATACAGTTTTAATGACATTATTACAATTCATTTCTCAACAGGAAAGGTTTTTGTGAGCTGTTTAAATAGTCGGAAGTTTACATACACCTTAGCCAAATACATTTAAACTCAGTTTTTCACAATTCATGACATTTAATCCTCTTAAAAATTCCCTGTCTTAGGTCAGTTAGGATCACCACTTTATTTTAAGAATGTGAAATGTCAGAATAATAGTAGAGCGAATTATTTATTTCAGCTTTTATTTATTTAATCACATTCCCAGTGGGTCAGAAGTTTACATACACCCAATTAGTATTTGGTAGCATTGCCTTTAAATTGTTTAACTTGGGTCAACCGTTTCAGGTAGCCTTCCACAAACTTCCCACAATAAGTTGGGTGAATTTTGGCCCATTCCTCCTGACAGAGCTGGTGTAACTGAGTCAGGTTTGTAGGCTTCCTTGCTCGCACACGCTTTTTCAGTTCTGCCCACAAATCTTCTATAGGATTGAGGTCAGGGCTTTGTGATGGCCACTCCAATACCTTGACTTTGTTGTCCTTAAGCCATTTTGCCACAACTTTGGAAGTATGCTTGGGGTCGTTGCCCATTTGGAAGACCCATTTGCGACCAAGCTTTAACTTCCTCACTGATATCTTGAGATGTTGCTTCAATATATCCACATAATTTTCCTTCCTCATGATGCAATCTATTTTGTGAAATGCACCAGTCCCTCCTGCAGCAAAGCACCCCCACAGCATGATGCTGCCACCCCCGTGCTTCACGGTTGGGATGGTGTTCTTCAGCTTGCAAGTGTTCCCCTTTTTCCTCCAAACATAACAATGGTCATTATGGCCAAACAGTTCTATTTTTGTTTCATCGGACCAGAGGACATTTCTCCAAAAAGTATGATCTTTGTCCCCATGTGCAGTTGCAAACCGTAGTCTGGCTTTTTATGGCGGTTTTGGAGCAGTGGCTTCTTCCTTGCTGAGCGGCCTTTCAGGTTATGTCGATATAGGACTCGTTTCACTGTGAATATTGATACTTTCGTACCAGTTCCTCCAGCATCTTCACAAGGTCCTTTGCTGTTGTTCTGGGATTGATTTGCACTTTTCGCACCAAAGTACGTTCATCTCTAGGAGACAGAACGCGTCTCCTTCCTGAGTGGTATGACGGCTGCGTGGTCCCATGGTGTTTATACTTGGGTACCGTTGTTTGTACAGATGAACGTGGTACCTTCAGGCGTTTGGAAATTGCTCCCAAGGATGAACCAGACTTGTGGAGGTCTACAATTTGTTTTCTGAGGTCTTGGCTGATTTATTTTGATTTTCCCATGATGTCAAGCAAAGAGGCACTGAGTTTGAAGGCAGGCCTTGAAATACATCCACAGGTACACCTCCAATTGACTCAAATGATGTCAATTAGCCTATCAGAAGCTTCTAAAGCCATGACATAATTTTCTGGAATTTTCCAAGCTGTTTAAAGGCACAGTCAACTTAGTGTATGTAAACTTCTGACCCACTGGAATTGTGATACAGTGAATTATAAGTGAAATAATCTGTCTGTAAACAATTGTTGGAAAAATTACTTGTGTCATGCACAAAGTAGATGTCCTAACCGACTTGCCAAAGCTATAGTTTCTTAACAAGAAATTTGTGTAGTGGTTGAAAAACGAGTTTTAATGACTCCAACCTAAGTGTATGTAAACTTCCGACTTCAACTGTAACTAGAGAACAAGAAAAGGTATATTACTTTCGTCTTATGTTTGTTCTTCTGAAAAATCAAACTGGTCCAATATGAAAAAATGAGGTGCAACAATGTGAATGATTAATCCTATGGTTTTCATGGGATAATTACCAAAGTTGACTAATCATCTCCTCTAGGGCAATACAAAAAGACATGTTTTTATTTATTTATCCCTTATTTGTGTATAAATTCCAGAGGTACATTCTCAGTGTGGCCTGATTGCTGTGGCCTGATTGTATTGGTTAGTAATAATGAGTGCAGGTCAGCTCATCTGCTTACCCATTACATCTCTATGATCAGTGACCAGTGTGCTGCTGTAGCCAAGGTGAAACCCATGCTTACTCTTCACACTCTCAGTCCTTTCTGCCCATATAAGACAGTCTCATGTCATTTAGTGCTGCTGTTGCTTGGTGAAGGAAATCAGATCACCCCTCTAATTGGCTATGCCAGTCTGTATGCACCAGTGGCGGTCAGGGCCGTAGGTTCACACAGGTCGAGAGACAAATTTTAGGTGACAGACAGTGACACATGGACTGACAGTTCACTTTCATAGCAGCCACGTTGTATTCCTTCTCGCATATGCGCTCTCCTCCTTTCACCTCTTCCACTCACTTGTGGACTTCAATGCACAACACATCAGCTGTATGTGACCAGACGAAAAAACATTTCCAAGCCAAACCGCTACACACAGCCTACATCGTTGTCACCATATTTGCTAAAGTAACGTCATAGTCAGCATAGCTAATAGAACTAACATGTTAGTAAATCCGCTACAATCATGCAGTAATGTTACAGTGTACAGTCAGTAAGCAGTTACACCGGCGGCCCCGGTGGCAATAAATGAGTCAAACCAAAAGCTTACCTTGACTAGGAAGAGTTCCATTGTTGTGTTGGATAGATATAGTTGGCTATATCAACATAGCATCCCTCTATTTGAGGTGGGTGTTTCAGTAGGCTGAACTAGCTAGAAACTGAAAGTGGAAAAAAATGACACTCTTTCTCTCTTGCTTCTCCTTCATTTTGTAATAAATTAGTTTGTTAAAAACTGTTCAACTATTGTCTTTCTCTCTCTTTGAGCCAACTACTCACCACATTTTATGCACTGCAGTGCTAGCTAGCTGTAGCTTATGCTTTCAGTACTAGATTTGTTCTCTGATCCTTTGATTGGGTGGACAACATGTCAGTTCATGCTGCAAGAGCTCTGATAGGTTGGAGGACGTCCTCCGGAAGTTGTCCTAAATACTGTGTAAGTCTATGGCAGGGGGTGAGAACCATGAGCCTCCTAGGTTTTGTATTGAAGTCAATGTACCCAGAGGAGGACGGAAGCTAGCTGTCCTCCGGCTATACCATGGTGCTACCCTACAGAGTGCTCTGGAGGCTCTGTAGACCTTCTTTACAGAATAGTGTGTTTTAATCAATTATTTGGTGACATGTGATTATATTTAATATAGTTTTATCTAAAAATGATAACTTTTTAAGTGTTTAAAAATATATATTTTTAGGAAATTCACTGAGGAGGATGGTCCTCCCCTTCCTCCTCTGAGGAACCTCCACTTGTATACACCAGAGGCTACAGTAGCCACCCCACTACTCCTAGTAACAGTCAGTCACACAGGATTCTGTTCACACTGCCCTGGGCCAATCAGAAGCTCTCCAGGGTGAGAGGCCTGTCAGTCAAGGGGTTTTAACTCTTCTGAGAGATGACCTCCATGCTACTGTAGTCTTCACAGGTTGAGCACATTCTTCCTTGCTCTTCAGTCCCAGGAGGGTGACGCAGATCATATGGAGGAATCTCTTAAGTGGAAGAGGCTGACAGCCAATGTCATGAATAACATGTTTGCCCCTGTCTTGGTTATGCCTGTAACCTTGGTTATGCCTGTAACCAACACACTGAACATAGCTTTATTTTTTAGAAGGACTTTCAACTCATACAGAATTGGTTAAAAAACTAGTTACATTCTGCATATTTGGGGTGGATAGATTGATTATACTGTGTTCCCAGTCTGTCCTAACCATTTGTTCCATTGCCCCGTAGGGTAAGGAAAAGTTCCTGGCCATTTTGCACCGCTACATGGAGATCCATGGGACTGTCTATTATGAGACACAGCGCCCTCCAGAGGTGCCTGCTTTTGTCAAAAACCACGGCCTGCTGCCCCAACAAGAGCTGCAACAGCTGCTCAGAAAGGCCAAGGTATGGAGGGTTTCAATACCTTTGTTATACTATACTTCAAATACAAGTTGCCAGTAAACAGCAGCAGTTTGGTTCATCTTTCTCTTTCTTTTCCTCTCTCAAACAAGCTCTTCATTGGGTTTGGCTTCCCATACGAAGGGCCAGCCCCTTTAGAGGCCATAGCCAACGGCTGCATCTTCCTGCAGCCCAAGTTTAAGCCGTCCCACAGTTCCCTCAACCATGAGTTCTTCAGAGGGAAGCCCACTTCCAGACAGGTGAGTGGGCTGTCTCTGTGGTGTCAGTGGACTGTCTCCATACTGTGGAGGAAATGAATGTTAGTCAGTGAATTAGTGCAAGGCACGCCTCAACCTGACTCGTGTGTTTCTCTGCTTGTGACTGTGGCTGTGTCCATGTATTGTCTGGATGGAGACTGTATTGACTGATACAGTATTGTGTTAATTCCTCCATCAGGTCTCCTCACAGCATCCCTATGCTGAGCAGTATATAGGCAGGCCACACGTCATCACGGTGGATTTCAACAACTCCCAAGAGTTTGAGTCTGCCATACGTGACATCATGAGGACCAAGGTTAGTATGCTAATTTCACTTGAGATGATAATATAATATATGCCATTAAGCAGACACTTTTATCCAAAGCGACTTACAGCCATGCGTGAATACATTTGAAGTATGGGTGGTCCCGGGAATCAAACCCACTATCCTGGCGTAACAAGCGCCATGCTCTACCAACTGAGCTACAGAGGACCACATGATTTCACAGAGATGATAAGCATGGCTGTTCAGAGAGACAAATGACCTTTCAGATGTATTATCGTCACTGCATCTCATTTTAAAGAAAGTCTTGAGTATTAACATTACCTACGCATGAGATTAATGGTGCCGTGGAGGTATATAATCTCCTCTCCCACAGACTGTATTTCCAGTTGTGACCCACTTCTCTGTACTGTAGCTCACATTGCTAATTGAGCTGTTAATCACAGGATCCAGTGTAACTGCAAACTGCTTAGCTGGCTCCTTCCAAGGCCTTTAGTCCTAATTGCCTCGGAGATGGAGTGGCTCAGTAGGTACACTCTGCAGCAGACACCTGGGTTAGTATAGCAGTCTACCAGAGGGCCCATACTGCCTTCTCCAGGCACTACCCATTGTCTACTGAAGATGATATTAATCAATCATGCTGTGCTCAATCTGTCGCTAGGCCAACATGAAAGGTACAGCCAATCGATCACCCACCACGCTCTGAATAATGTGAGAGCATACCCGGCAGGTTAAATATAGCCCAGACTGGCTGCTGAGGGAACCAAAATGGAGTATCCATTGGTTGTAATGCTGCGGTAGAACATGTGCATGCAGTGGGTTAGGAGTGGAGGAGAGGGGCCAAAGGGAAACAAAACAACTAATTAATACAGGACACAAGCACTTTTCATTATGTTGATACACTAAACAGTATACACTGAAGGTGAAGAAAAACATGTCCCCTCTTTGAGCCAATGTGGTTGAACAACACTAATAATCCCTGTGATATTGTGATCAGGTAGTCAGGTATACTGGTCAGATATGATGAGTAAGTATGCAGGAAATGCGGTTGGTTTAGAGATGTAAATGTATTCTACAGCTGAATTCAATTCAGACTCCATGGAGAGCAGTTCTTTTCCTCTCCCTTTTCATTCCATTATATAAAGATGCCCAAAAGGCAAATTGCATTCTGGAATAGCTGATGAGGTGCCAGATACATTTCATTAAACAGATGAAATAAACGAATAAGTGAGCGCTAAAAGGAAGTGAACGCTAAAAGGAACCATTTATCAGTTTAAAAGCCCAAGTGCCTCGGAGAGGCCTGATGGTAAACAATGAGATCTCTTTCAAATGGCACAGACATCTTAGGTTAGGCGATGTGGAATGGGACTACCATCACGCTGATTGAACATTTCCCACTCCAACATATATCATAATTATTTATGTAATCTAACCCAAAAAGGCTTTGGATAACAGCAAAATAGAAAGCATTGACCTGCAGACTTCATCCTATCACACTGATGACTAACGTGTGTTTACTGCTGCAGTGAAAATAAGTGCCTTCTCAGTGCTGTTTTCACTGCAGTGTCACAGCATCTGTTGTGTATGTAACATACATTCTAACCTGTAACACAATGAAATATGCCAGCTCTGGAGAAAGTTTTCACATGATCTGGTGAAGGTCAAAAGTGGGATGCTCATCACATCCTCCAGTGAGTTGTTAAATAGATTCAGACATTCGGTTTAACAGCTCGTACATAACCTGTGGTCGATTGTCAGCTTAATTCACTGTTTGTCATATTGATGTAGTCGATGTTAACAGAATAATGAAATCAAGTCAAAGGCTGTAACCTGTGATGTATGAGGTCATTGAATGTAATGTGAAGCAGGGCCTGGTGAAGCCATTCACAATTACCTTAATGAATATGTCAGCTTTGATTAACGTTAAAACGATGCAGTTCTATTATAGCTGCGGTGTTGATGGAGGTCTAAAGCCGATGGTGTGTGACAGTGTATGATATTCTTTCTGCAGGTGGAGCCATATCTGCCCTATGAGTACACCTGTGAGGGGATGCTGGAGAGATTGCATGCTTACATCCAGAACCAGGTGGGTTTGTGTTGCATACACCGGCCTCCATTACCCTGGAGATGGTGCAGCCAACCTCATCCACATTTATTTATGCACAGGCAAGATGAAGTCACACTGTACTGTGTACATACAGTGGGGGGAAAAAGTATTTAGTCAGCCACCAATTGTGCAAGTTCTCCCACTTAAAAAGATGAGAGAGGCCTGTAATTTTCATCATAGGTACACGTCAACTATGACAGACAAAATGAGAAAAATCACATTGTAGGATTTTTAATGAATTTATTTGCAAATTATGGTGGAAAATAAGTATTTGGTCAATAACAAAAGTTTCTCAATACTTTGTTATATACCCTTTGTTGGCAATGACACAGGTCAAACGTTTTCTGTAAGTCTTCACAAGGTTTTCACACACTGTTGCTGGTATTTTGGCCCATTCCTCCATGCAGATCTCCTCTAGAGCAGTGATGTTTTGGGGCTGTCGCTGGGCAACACAGACTTTCAACTCCCTCCAAAGATTTTCTATGGGGTTGAGATCTGGAGACTGGCTAGGCCACTCCAGGACCTTGAAATGCTTCTTACGAAGCCACTCCTTCGTTGCCCGGGCGGTGTGTTTGGGATCATTGTCATGCTGAAAGACCCAGCCACGTTTCATCTTCAATGCCCTTGCTGATGGAAGGAGGTTTTCACTCAAAATCTCACGATACATGGCCCCATTCATTCTTTCCTTTACACGGATCAGTCGTCCTGGTCCCTTTGCAGAAAAACAGCCCCAAAGCATGATGTTTCCACCCCCATGCTTCACAGTAGGTATGGTGTTCTTTGGATGCAACTCAGCATTCTTTGTCCTCCAAACACGACGAGTTGAGTTTTTACCAAAAAGTTATATTTTGGTTTCATCTGACCATATGCCATTCTCCCAATCCTCTTCTGGATCATCCAAATGCACTCTAGCAAACTTCAGACGGGCCTGGACATGTACTGGCTTAAGCAGGGGGACACGTCTGGCACTGCAGGATTTGTGTCCCTGGCGGCGTAGTGTGTTACTGATGGTAGGCTTTGTTACTTTGGTCCCAGCTCTCTGCAGGTCATTCACTAGGTCCCCCCGTGTGGTTCTGGGATTTTTGCTCACCGTTCTTGTGATCATTTTGACCCCACGGGGTGAGATCTTGCATGGAGCCCCAGATCGAGGGAGATTATCAGTGGTCTTGTATGTCTTCCATTTCCTAATAATTGCTCCCACAGTTGATTTCTTCAAACCAAGCTGCTTACCTATTGCAGATTCAGTCTTCCCAGCCTGGTGCAGGTCTACAATTTTGTTTCTGGTGTCCTTTGACAGCTCTTTGGTCTTGGCCATAGTGGAGTTTGGAGTGTGACTGTTTGAGGTTGTGGACAGGTGTCTTTTATACTGATATCAAGTTCAAACAGGTGCCATTAATACAGGTAACGAGTGGAGGACAGAGGAGCCTCTTAAAGAAGAAGTTACAAGTCTGTGATGAAAATTACAGGCCTCTCTCATCTTTTTAAGTGGGAGAACTTGCACAATTGGTGGCTGACTAAATACTTTTTTTCCCCACTGTATAAAAGAGCTAACTTACACAAACACACACACACACAAACAAGCATAAATACACATACAGGTATGCACACACACACACACACATTCTTGTATAACTAACCTTGTGGGGACACACAATTCAGTCCATTCAAAATCCTATTTTCCCTAACCCCTAACCCTTACCCTAACCTTAACCCTAAAACTAACCATAGCTCCTAACCCTAAACCTAATTCTAACCCTAACACTAATTCTAACCTTAACCCTAAACCCCCTAGAAATAGCATTTGACCTCGTGGGGACTAACAAAATGTCCCCAGTTGGTCAAATTTTTGTTTGTTTACTACTATTGTGGGGACTTCTGGTCCCCACATGTATAGTTAAACACGTCCATGCACACGCACACAACCACACACACACTAAATGTATTTTAATATTTCTTTGCACAATTACACACATTGTCATGCTCCAGTACATTCATCATGCTGAGATGATTTGTGCGGTGCACAGAGGGGCCTGTCTGCCAGTCTGGTTAAGGCCATGGCAGTGGGAGAAGAGGGGAAATAGGGTGGCCTATGCCAAGCCCTGATTCCCCCCCATCTGTCCACACAGAGTAGTGTGCTCAGTGGGCTGTGACTGACAGACACTGAGGCTGCCCGCCTGGCATGTACGAGCCCAGACTTACAATTAGAGACAACCCTTCTATCCTCCTCCACAGGCAGCGCTAACCCACTCTGACCCCCATGATCCCTGCCTCACTGTTTTTTATTTATTTATTATTATTTATTTACGGCTGGGGGGCCGTGGTGTGGTGTGGTGGAGGGGAGTGGAGGAGGCCTGGTTATTGCAGCCGGCGCTGGGAGCCTGTTTAATAAACAGGGCTGGGGGCCAGAGTGAGATGTCACAGAAATATTATTACCTGTTCCTTATGAATAGGCCCGGCTGGGGGAGGTGCTCTCCCAGGCTTGATTCCTGCCTAAACCTCATTTGAATATTGGTGGCATAACTACATTTACATTTACATTTTTGTCATTTAGCAGACGCTCTTATCCAGAGCGACTTACAAATTGGTGCATTCACCTTATAGCCAGTGGGACAACCACTTTACAATATATATTTTTTTGGGTGGGGGAGGGTAGAATGATTACTTTTATCCTATCCCAGGTATTCCTTAAAGAGGTGGGGTTTCAAGTGTCTCCGGAAGGTGGTCAGTGACTCCGCTGTCCTGGCGTCGTGAGGGAGCTTGTTCCACCATTGGGGTGCCAGAGCAGCGAACAGTTTTGACTGGGCTGAGCGGGAACTGTGCTTCCGCAGAGGTAGGGGGGCCAGCAGGCCAGAGGTGGATGAACGCAATGCCCTCGTTTGGGTGTAGGGACTGATCAGAGCCTGAAGGTACGGAGGTGCCGTTCCCCTCACAGCTCCGTAGGCTAGCATCATGGTCTTGTAGCAGATGCGGGCTTCAACTGGAAGCCAGTGGAGTGTGCGGAGGAGCGGGGTGACGTGAGAGAACTTGGGAAGGTTGAACACCAGACGGGCTGCAGCATTCTGGATGAGTTGTAGGGGTTTAATGGCACAGGCAGAGAGCCCAGCCTACAGCGAGTTGCAGTAATCCAGACGGGAGATGACAAGTGCCTGGATTAGGAACTGTGCCGCTTCTTGTGTAAGGTAGGGTCGTACTCTGCGAATGTTATAGAGCATGAACCTACAGGATCGGGTCACCGCTTTGATGTTAGCGGAGAACGACAGGGTGTTGTCCAGGGTCACGCCAAGGTTCTTTGCACTCTGGGAGGAGGACACAACGGAGCTGTCAACCGTGATGGCGAGATCATGGAGCGGGCAGTCCTTCCCCGGGAGGAAGAGCAGCTCCGTCTTGCCGAGGTTCAGCTTGAGGTGGTGATCCGTCATCCACACTGATATGTCTGCCAGACATGAGCAGAGGAGAGAGAGTTAGCTTTAGCAGTGCGGAGAGCCTCCGTGACACAGAGAAGAGCAGTCTCAGTTGAATGACCAGTCTTGAAACCTGACTGGTTTGGATCAAGAACATTCTGAGAGAGATAACAAGAGAGTTGGCTAAAGACGGCACGCTCAAGAGTTTTGGATAGAAAAGAAAGAAGGGATACTGGTCTGTAGTTGTTGACATCGGAGGGATCGAGTGTAGGTTTTTTGAGAAGGGGTGCAACTCTCGCTCTCTTGAAGACGGAAGGGACATAGCCAGTGGTCAAGGATGAGTTGATGAGCGAGGTGAGGTAAGGGAGAAGGTCTCCGGAAATGGTCTGGAGAAGAGAGGAGGGGATAGGGTCAAGCGGGCAGGTTGTTGGGCGGCCGGCCGGCCGTCACAAGTCGCAAGATTTCATCTGGAGAGAGAGGGGAGAAATAAGTCAAGGCATAGGGTAGGGCAGTGTGAGCAGGACCAGCGGTGTCATTTGACTTAATAAATGAGGATCGGATGTCGTCAACCTTCTTTTCAAAATGGTTGACGAAGTCATCCACAGAGAGGGAGGAGGGAGGGGGAGGAGGAGGAGGAGGATTCAGCAGGGAGGAGAAGGTGGCAAAGAGCTTCCTAGGGTTAGAGGCAGAGGCTTGAAATTTAGAGTGGTAGAAAGTGGCTTTAGCAGCAGAAACAGAGGAAGAAAATGTAGAGAGGAGGGAGTGAAAAGATGACAGGTCGGCAGGGAGTCTAGTTTTCCTCCATTTCCGCTTGGCTGCCCGGAGCCCTGTTCTGTGAGCTCGCAATGAGTCGTCAAGCCACGGAGCAGGAGTGGAGGACCGAGCCGGCCGGGAGGATAGGGGACATAGAGAGTCAAAAGATGCAGAAAGGGAGGAGAGGAGGGTTGAGGAGGCAGAATCAGGAGATTGGAGGGAGAAGGATTGAGCAGAGGGAAGAGATGATAGGATGGAAGAGGAGAGAGTAGCGGGAGAGAGAGAGCGAAGGTCGCGACGGCACATTACCATCTGAGTAGGGGCAGAGTGAGTAGTGTTGGAGGAGAGCGAGAGAGAAAATGATACAAAGTAGTGGTCGGAGACTTGGAGGGGAGTTGCAGTGAGATTAGTAGAAGAACAGCATCTAGCAAAGATGAGGTCAAGCGTATTGCCTGCCTTGTGTGTAGGGGGAGACGGTGAGAGGGTGAGGTCAAAAGAGGAGAGGAGTGGAAAGGAGGAGGCAGAGAGAAATGAGTCAAAGGTAGACGTAGGGAGGTTAAAGTCACCCAGAACTGTGAGGGGTGAGCCATCCTCAGGAAAGGAACTTATCAAGGCGTCAAGCTCATTGATGAACTCTCCAAGGGAACCTGGAGGGCGATAAATGATAAGGATGTTAAGCTTGAATGGGCTAGTGACTGTGAGCATGGAATTAAAATGAGGAGATAGACAGATGGGTCAGGGGAGAAAGAGAGAATGTCCACTTGGGAGAGATGAGGATTCCTGTGCCAACGCCCCGCTGACCAGATGCTCTCGGGGTATGCGAGAACACATGGTCAGACGAGGAGAGAGCAGTAGGAGTAGCAGTGTTTTCTGTGGTAATCCATGTTTCCGTCAGCGCCAAGAAGTCGAGGGACTGGAGGGTAGTATAGGCTGAGATTAACTCTGCCTTGTTGGCCGCAGAACGGCAGTTCCAGAGGCTGCCGGAGACCTGGAACTCCACGTGGGTCGTGCGTGCAGGGACCACCAGGTTAGAGAGGCAGCAGCCACGCGGTGTGAGGCGTTTGTATGGCCTGTACGGAGAGGAGAGAACAGGGATAGACAGACACATAGTTGACAGGCTACAGAAAAGGCTACACTAATGCAAAGGAGATCAGAATGAAATTAACTAAACATCTGGGGAAACGAGGCCTCCCTCACTAACCTTTCACTGAAACACTCAAATACAACTCTTCCAACTTCCACTTTAGAAATTATAATTGCTGTAATCTACAGTGTTTAAATGTTTCCAGGAATAGACTAACTTAGTTTATTCAGCTAGCTAACTTGGTACAGTATTCTTCTGTGAAAACCGCCCAGGGCACCGTATCCTATGACGCCATAGCTAACTAGCATGCTAGCATCCAATAACACACAGTTTAGCACCAATACTTGGTTACAACAAACTACCAATGGATCATTCATGTCCGTGTCTAGTTCCTTTCATAACGCAGAAGTAATTAAACGTTGGCTAGCTAGCACAAAGTCAGTCATGCTAGCTACACAAGTGGACTACACATCTCGAATGTTCAGAAAGTGAAGCTTACGTTACAAAATTCTCATTGACTAAAATGATACAGTACTGCTAGCTGGTAATGTTGGCTAGCTAGCAGTGGCTGCGGTGTTGACTGTTTGAAAATGTAGCTGGCTAGCTAACCTCGATAGTTTCTCTATACTACACCTTTTTCATTGATACCAAGACAACTATGTAGCTAGCTAACTTTACACTAATCAAATCGTTCCGTTGAAATGTATTTAGTTGTTACAGTACTGCTAGCTAGTATAGTTGGCCAGCTAGCAGTGGCTGCAGTGTTGCTACCCGCTAGCTAGCTAGCTTTAATGGTCCAGGTAGTGGGTTAGCTAGCTAGCCTCGTGCTTCACCGGGCTCAGCCGAATACACTACAATACTTACCTTCAATAACTACCTACAATAACTACCTGGATAAACTACCAACAATACCTAACTACAATACCTACCTACAATCTAAATGCATGGTTTAAGCTTTACTCAACACATATAAAGAAGAAGCCAAGCTTACCTCCCAGCTTAGAGGAACACAACCTCACCCCATCGCTCCTCAGTAGGAATAGTTCAGTGTTAAATTCAAATCTCCCTACCATCATATCTAAGCCAATATGACACCAATCTCAATGTAAATTCGCAAATCAACTTGATTGGAGGTACACAACACATTCTCCGCCTCTCGTCATGAGCCGTCCGGCCGTTACCGAAAACCGCATAGCAGATTTTCTAACAGGTTGTTAGCAATTGATTTTTAAGAGTATTTCTTGCGCCTACCTTGCTAAAATTCTAGACGTCGGATTAAAACGAGACTATAGCGTCGATAAAGCGACCATGGGATTTTTAAAATGCCGGATTGACTAGATTTGTAGGTGTAACAGTTTTTATTAAATGTATAATTTATCGCTCTCACATGCTCATTTCTGTTCGTTAAGAACCAATGATGTGCTACCTTTTTGTAGCATTTCTGACAGAGTATGTAAGCGGTGCAAATGCATGCTTGCTAGCATCAGAAAAACTCATCAGTTTAATATCCATAATACATTCCAGTACACTCCTTCACAGTGCCAAACTAACAACTCTGCCATGTGTTGGATATTCTTTAACTCTGCCCTGCACACCTGTGTGAAGCTAGCCACAATACAGATTAGCCACAAGAGTGGAATTTGCGGTTCACCTTCAGAATAAAAGTCCCCCATTGAAAGTGATTCAAACTGATACAAATAGTGGTCGGGATGTTGAACAGCCCTTAGCCGTGGTATATTGGCCATATACCACACCCCCTCTGGCATTATTGCTTAATTATAATGTTGTATAATAATGTTGCATAAATCACCTTCCGTGTAAAAACCTAGGAATTTTAAAACAAAAAACAAGGTTTTAATTGAGAATAGGCATTAGTCTGAAGCTGAAAAAATATGAGCACCACAATGCCTATTTCACACATGCTCTACCAAGGTTTTCCAGCACACAGCTTTGACCTACTACAGTAGCTATGTTGTACTTCAAACTATGTGTAGGCAGGTTGCTTAAGATTCAAACCTTTTCAAGCCTAATTCATACTCTTCAGAAGGATAATGGACTTTACAGTGTCCTGCTATTAAAATTAAAATGATGTATACCGGTATGTATGTATGTGTATATACAGTACCAGTCAAACGTTTGGACACACCTACGCATTCAAGGGTTGTTCTTTATTTTTACTATTTTCTACATTGTAGAATAATAGTGAAGACATCAAAACTATGAAATAACACATTTGGAAACATGTAGTAACCAAAAAAGTGTTAAACAAATCAAAATATATTTTATATTCGAGATTCTTCAAAGTAGCCACCCTTTGCCTTGATGACAGCTTTGCACACTATTGGCATTCTCTCAACCAGCTTCATGAGGTAGTCACCTGGAATCCATTTCAATTAACAGGTGTGCCTTGTTAAAAGTTAATTTGCGGAATTTCATTCCTTCTTAATGCATTTGAGCCAATCAGTTGTGTTGTGACAAGGTAGGGGTGACCCTATTTGGTAAAAGACCAAGTCCATATTATGGCAAGAACAGCTCAAATAAGCAAAGAGAAACGACAGTCATCATTACTTTAAGACATGGTCGACATGAAGGTCAGTCAATCCGGAGCATTTCAAGAACTTTGAACGTTTCTTCAAGTGCAGTTGCAAAAACCATCAAGCGCTATGATGAAACTGGCTCCCATGAGGACGCCACAGGAAAGGAAGACCCAGAGTTACCTCTGCTGCAGAGGATAAGTTCATTAGAGTTAACTGCACCTCAGATTGATGCTTCACAGAGTTCAAGTAACAGACACATCTCAACATCAACTGTTCAGAGGAGAGTGCGTGAATCAGGCCTTCATGGATGAATTGCAGCAAAGAAACCACTACTAAAGCACACCAATAAGAAGAAGAGACTTGCTTGGGCCAAGAAACACGAGCAATGGACATTAGACCGGTGGAAATCTGTCCTTTGGTCTGATGAGTCCAAATTTGAGATTTTTGGTTCCAACTGCCGTGTCTTTGTGAGACGCAGAGTAGGTGAACGGATGATCTCCGCATGGGTGGTTCCCACCGTGAAGCATGGAGGAGGAGTGGGGGTGCTTTGCTGGTGACACTGGCAGTGATTTATTTAGAATTCAAGGCACACTTAAACAGCATGGCTACCACATCATTCTGTAGCTATACGCCATCCCATCTGGTTTGCGCTTAGTGGGACTATCATTTGTTTTCAACAGGACAATGACCCAACACACCTCCAGGCTGTGTAAGGGCTATTTGACCAAGAAGGAGAGTGATGGAGTGCTGCATCAGATGACCTGGCCTCCACAATCACCCAACCTCAACCCAATTGAGATGGTTTGGGATGAGTTGGACCACAGAGTGAAGGAAAAGCAGCCAACAAGTGTTCAGCATATGTGGGAACTCCTTCAAGACTGTTGGAAAAGCATTCCAGGTGAAGTTGGTTGAGAGAATGTCAAGAGTGTGCAAAGTTGTCATCAAGGCAAAGGGTGGCTACTTTGAAGAATCTCAAATATAAAATATATTTTGATTTGTTTAACACTTTTTTGGTTACTACATGATTCCATATGTGTTATATCATAGTTTTGATGTCTTCACTATTATTCTACAATGTAGAAAATAGGAAAAATAACGTAAAACCCTTGAATGCGTAGGTGTGTCCAAACTTTTGACTGGTAGTGTATATATATTAATATTATTCCAGGAGACTGGAAGGCAATGTGTCTGTCATAAGCTCTAATGTGATGCCGCTTTTGTTATTCTGTCTAAATCAGAACCCATCTGAATGTATAGCTAATAAAGGAATGTATAGCTCACAGCTGAATTAATTTAAAAAAATATATATTGTCACACACCGGATAGGTGCAGTGAAAAGTGTTGTTTTACAGGGTCAGCCATATTAGTACAACGCCCCTGGAGCAAATTAGCGTTAAGCCTTGCTCAAGGGCACATCTACAGATTTTTCACCTTGTTGGCTCGGGTATTCGAACCAGCAACCTTTTGGTTACTGGTTCAATGCTCTAACCTCTAGGCTACCTTCCGCTTCAGTGCTGAATGTAGGCTACAGTAGAATTGATTGATGAATGTAATGCTGAATAGCCAGATTGTGTAGTTATGCTATTGTATTATACACCTGCAGGAATTCTGTGCACCCAAAGCTCAATTTCCCTCAGCGAATGCCTCCAACAGTTGGCCAGGCAGCCCCCCCAGCCCCTTCGTCCTGCTGCCCAACTCCAGTGTCCTGGCCTGGGCCTCCAACATCAGCACTCCCCCCTCCTGGCCCCCGCTCAGCGCCCTGCGGCTGCTGGCCTCCCTGGAGGGCCAGTCATGTGTGGAGGCATGCCAGAGCGCAGGCCTGATCTGTGAGCCCGCCTTCTACCGCTTCATCAACATCAAAGAGGCCTTCAGCGGGTGAGCTGCTGCTGCCTCCCTCCACCACCATGTGATCACATCACCATCTGTGTTACACAACATTACATCTTTTAATGTATTTTAATTTAACATTTAGCCATTTAGCAGATTCTGTTATACAGCACGATCACTAAGGAAACAAACAGTGAATATGAGCATCTTCAATTCTTCTGAAGATCCTCTCTCATTCTAATGCACTACCCCATGTGTTTTGGTGGTAATGACATTGATAACCATTTATAAAGCCTTTTTTAAACATTGATTATAATGTAAATCGCATAACTTAATATGAAAAATGATATATAAAGGAACTTCTCTCTGGTGTCTCCTCCCAGGCTGGAGGTGCAGTGTGAGGGGGTGGAGGCTGAGATGAACCACATCTTCCCAGCCTTCTCAGTGGAGCGCAGTGAGTGTGGCCTCCAGAAAGACGCTCTGCTGTTCAGTTGTGCCGGGGCCAACGCCAAATACCACCGCCTCTGTCCCTGCAGGGACTACCGTAAGGGCCAGGTGGCGCTGTGCAGAGACTGCTTATGACTATGACCAGGACCTGGGGGAAGATGACCTGCCATCCGCCACTCCTCCCTTAGCCTTGGCCATCCCAGGGGCCCTTTCTATTGGTGGGAGGGACACTGAGGAGGATGGTCCTGCTGGAGGTCACTGTGGGCTGGGAAGCAGCGACACAGAGGAACCAGCAGGGTCGGTCGCATTGGGGTAGAGGAGCAGCTGTACAATAGATCACTGCTGGTATCATTAAAGCACAGGTGGGAATTCTTAATGGAACTGGACAGCTGGATAATGTTAAAGTGAGAAAAATTAGACTCCCTACCTGCTGCTCTGACCAAACAAGACGTGTGGCTGACATGATAATGCATCTCAGGGAAATGCATGATTGTACTGTACCCTGCTAAAGTGATGTAGCTGCTATAGGGTGAAAGGTTTACAATAGTGTTTATGGACTACATTGGGTCCAACAACAGGAATGTTAGGGGGATGGAGTTATGAGGAACAAAGAAATTAGGGGATTCAAAATGATATCCCTGATAATTTTATTGCAGTGCTATAGTTGCTAGTATTTGCATTGCTTCAAGTGACATGCAGATACTGTATGGAATGTAATGTTCTGTAAAATACTTTGATCATAGTGCAGTTGGGATATTTGTACTGTAGATGCACTACTAGATGTAATATTTTCCATGTCTCATACATTAGTATATTTGTACATACAAGTGTTGATTAATAAAAAGACAATTAAAACATTCTGGTACAACTCTTCAACTCTAAAACAAGTTTACGAGTCAGGTTACTTCTTGAGACATGAATGATTCTGCAGATTTAGAAAGTCAATTGAGTTTAAAGCTGTCATCCATCTTTTATGGTCAATTTCACAAAGCCAAATGGAAGAGAATATTCTAATTACTTCTTTCAGAGTTGGTGATTTCTCTGCAGGCACTGTTGGCTTGAACTCATTTAGTTCATGGAGTGGTGCCTAAATACCCACAGACAATTCGTGAGTAGGTTGCCAGAGTGGGTGGAAGGCTGCATTTAGATTATGCAGATCTCGGAGTGAGTTCTGTTGGGACAGAGGGTAGTGTTGGCTCATCCATGGCTCTAGGTGCAATATATCCCACATCTCACTTGTCTCACCACAACCAGCAGCTCTGCAGTTCTTTGCTATCTTGGTCTGTCCGACTTCAGGATTTTCAGTCTTGTAGACATGATTTACTGAAGTAACCGTCAAACACAAACTTATACTCCACAGCTGCCATACCCCAATACCATGATGAGACCCAGTAAAGTGAGATTGGAGGGGAGCCAGTCCATGCCCCAGTCTGTCTCTGAGGGAGATTGTGCTGGAGGTAGATGTTGAGAAAGCCCATATACTGTAGTTAAATTATCCCTTTTCAATCAACAGGGCTGATAGCCCTCATCAGCATTTCTCATTCACTGACCTGGATGTAAAATGAACGTCATCATTCACTTGTTGAGGCTGCCAATAATGTACTCGTATGCATTTACATTGATTTTGATATAGAGGCACCAATATGGATTTAGTGAAGGAAACTGCGGTGCCGGAGACATTTCTACATCTGATGTGAATTGTACGTTTTTTCCACTGGGATAGACAAGTAGATATCTCTTTTTTCATAAAACACATGGAAGACACTCTGAAACACATGACTGATTCTATCATTTCAGAGAATGACATTAACCGCCACATCATCAGACAATCTGTGCTGATGACTAAATATGCTTTAGCTCCAAACTCCTGTTTCTCCTCCCACGGTCTTCTCCCTCCTGTGGTTGTCCTGATTAAGATGCCATTGCCAGGTTGTGTACCACTCCTCTCAGCAGGTAACAAAGAGCCTCGCAAACTCTGCAGGGGGAAAATAGAGTTGGTAGAAATGAGAAAGATGAACCTACCTCCAGGCCTGAATAGAGAGAGAGAGAGAGAGAGAGAGAGAAAGAGAGAGAGGATGTCTACAGACAAACCTGCAAGCTCTAACTTCAAACAGACGTCTGCCATGCAGGGTTCCTATGGGAGACAGGCCATTCATAGTCCTGAGAGGAATGTCAAACTTTTTACGGACTGTTCCAACGTCATGTCTACCAAAGTTGTTGGTGGCTGTCCTTCCAGATAGCAAAAAATGAAAATGAATAATTCTGTCCAACAGTGTAAATTGTCTTAATGGAATGGAGAGATATGTGCATTCTGGGTGCATTTCCATCTGCAATGAGAAACTTTTTTGAATTAGGTCTTTCTTTCTTCATTTGATGTTTTGTTGAGAAGATATATCTACTACTACCTTGAATCACAACTACAGTACAGTGCTAAATTTAGAGATAGGATTTGAACTTGTGTCGAGTATTGGTGCGGCATACTGTACATTATATTTCTGTTATATGATTTAGGTGAGGTGATATGGGATTTAATGACGACCAGAATTTTATAGCGTCAGAATTAGCCCGCTAACTTTTTCAGCCTTACTAGCCTATGACATGGCTGAGGTGACGTGAAAGACATTCTCATCAAAGCTGCTCCAGAAACACTGAACATTCTTAGCCAAGATAAGATAAGTTTTAATGAGATATGTTGAAAGAAGAGGATTGGAATTTGCCAGCTTAATGAAGGTGCTTATACTCCATTGTCACCTGAGTTTTATGGAGAGACACATTTAAGCCCATTCTAATCATCATTTTCCTGTCTGTGAACTCAACTTGAACATTAGCTTGAGCTTCAAAAAGCACAGGCACAGGAGTGAGAACTGACGGATGGTGAGGAGGAGAGGAGAGAGATGGAAACGGGGTGAGGGAGCGAGGGAGGCAATGAGCTTTTCCTGTTCCACCCAACTTTTTACATAAATTCAACGACATGGTGATATTTCTTGTTGATTTCACGTTGAATTCACGTTAGTTGACAACTCAACCAAATGTAAATCAAAAATAGACATTGAACGGACTGACGTCTGTGCCCAGTGGGAAGGCTCTCCCTTCACCCAACTGTCCTTTTGATTGAGATGTTAATCTGAGGTCCTGACTCATGGCATTTACTGAAAGAAAAAACCCATCCCCTCACACTACCTTTGCCAATGACATAACTCTATTGCAGACCATAGATGTTTCTCTAATCCTGCAGGTAATAGCCAGTACACATTCCCCAGCTGGAGTGACTCCACCATGCGTTGCGCAGCGGTCTAACTGTGACTTTGTGAGGTGAAAAAGTGGACTGAAGCAGCAGAGAGGTCTATATTGTATTATTACTTCATAAGCTACAGTGCATCTCTGCTGGTCAGGAGATTGGAGGATTACACTGTAGAAAGCCAACAAGACAGGTTGGAGCATATTTTGACTCTCAAGAGGTGGTCTTTGGTTTTATAAGTGTGTTGTTTTCTGGAGAGTGTCCAACTGTCATGGTCAAGAACCGAACGTAGAAAGGGTCATTTAAATGCCATACAATAGTTCTGACTGACCTAACTCCCTCCTTCAGCTTACTGTAAAGGTCTTATCAAATCACATTTTATTTGTCACATGCGCTGAATACAACAGGTGTAGACTTTACAGTGAAATGCTTACAAGCTCTTCATCAACGATGCAGAAAATAAAAACACATGAGAAATAAAACACAGAATGACGCTATATACAAGGAGTACCAATAACATGTCATTGTGCAGGGATATGTGGTAGTTAAGGTAGGTGTGCATTTGACATACCAAGTGGTTATGCAGCCAGTCAAGATGCTCTCGAAGGTGTAGCTGTAAATCCTCTTGGGCATCTGAGGGCCCATGCCAAATCTTTTCAGCCTCCTGAGGGAGAAGAGGCGCTGTTGTGCCCTCTTCACGACTGTGCGGGTGTGTGTGGACCATGTTAAGTCCTAAGATATGTGAACACCAAGGAACTTCCACTACAGCTCCATAAATGTGGATGGGGTCGTGGATGCTCTGAGCACATGCCCTGGTATTGCGTCTGGTCCCGTGGCCTTGCGAGTGTTAACCCTTTAAAAAGTCTTACTCAACTGAGCCATTGTCACGATCATTCATGAACGAGAAGGACCAAGGCGCAGTGTGATATGCATCCATATTTATTTACGTACTGAACACACGACAAAACAACAAACGAAACGTGAAGTCCAAGGTAGACAAATAACATACCTCACACGGAACAAGATCCCACAACTAACTCGTGCCAAAAGGCTGCCTAAGTATGGTCCCCAATCAGAGACAACGAACTACAGCTGCCTCTGATTGGGAACCACCCCGGCCAACATAGATCTACACATCATAGAATCTATACATAGACAAACCCAACACAGAAAATACACACCCTGACTCAACAAATACAAGTCCCTAGAGTCAGGGCGTGACAGTACCCCCCCCAAAGGTGCGGACTCCGACCGCGCCACATAAACCTAACAGGGTAGGGGCCGGGTGGGCATTCCGCCTCGGAGGCGGATCCGGCTCCGGGTGTGACCATCACTTACTCTCCACCTCCCCGTTGCGCCCCTGGTCTGGTCTGGACCTTGGCACGCTGCTTCCTCTCTCCTTCCTCCCACGAAGTACCACGCCCTGTCTGGACCCTGGTGTGGGAGACCCCGAACCTGGAGAGGGGCTGACGTCTGGGTCTGGACTGGAACCGCTGACTGGAGCTGGACACGACGACGGTGGATCGAACTGCTCTGGCTCCGGGGTGGAGCCGCTGACCGGAACTGGATCAGGCACCGGTGGAGCGGACTGCTCTGGCTCCGGAGTGGAGCCGCTGACCGGAGCTGGACTGGACCCCGGTGGAGCGGATTGCTCTGACTCCGGAGTGGATTGCTGACCGGTGCCTGACCAGGCACCGGTGGAACAGGCACGGGCCGTGCCGAACTGGACACACGCACCACTGGCTTGGTGCGGGGAGCAGGAACGGGCCGGACTGGGCTGACGACGCGCACCCCTGGCTTGGTGCGGGGAGCAGGAACGGGCCGGACTGGGCTGACGACGCGCACCACTGGCTTGGTGCGGGGAGCAGGAACGGGCCGTACCGGACTGGCGACGCGCACCACTGGCCTCGTGCGGGGAGCAGGAACGGGCCAGACTGGGCTGACGACGCGCACCACTGGCTTGGTGCGGGGAGCAGGAACGGGCCGTACCGGACTGGCGACGCGCACCACTGGCCTGGTGCGGGGAGCAGGAACAGGCCGGGCCGGGCTGGCGACGCGCACCACTGGCTTGGTGCGAGGGACAGGAACAGGTCGGACCGGGCTGGCGATGCGCACCACTGGCTTGATGCGAGGAGCAGGAACGGGCCGAACCATACTGCGAACACCCGCCACTGGCTTAGTGCGGGAGTCAGGAACGGGCCGGACCGGACTGGCGACACGCACCACTCCATTGGTGCGAGGAGCGGGACTGGGTTCCTTCATTAACCCCCGCTCCTTCTGCTGCCTAACCAGCTCCTCTCGCCGTGCCTCCTCACTTTCCTTCTGCTCCCTCTGAACCAATGACCCCCTTAATCTGGCGGCCTCCTCTGCTAAACGGCTGAACCGCTCTATCGCGGCCTCCTGCTGCCTCGTCGTCCACGGCGTGAGCCCCCCCCCCTAAATTCTTTTGGGGATTGTCTCGCCCCCGTGATCATGGCCTCCATCCCTCTTGCCAGACTCTCGCTCATCTCCTCCCAAGTCTCCTCGTCACGCTGCTTGATCCAGGATTGGTGGGATCTTCTGTCATGATCGTTCATGAACGAGAAGGACCAAGGCGCAGCGTGATATGCATCCATATTTATTAAACGTACTGAACACACGACAAAACAACAAACGAAACGTGAAGTCCAAGGTAGACAAATAACATACCTCACACGGAACAAGATCCCACAACTAACTCGTGCCAAAAGGCTGCCTAAGTATGGTCCCCAATCAGAGACAACGAACTACAGCTGCCTCTGATTGGGAACCACCCCGGCCAACATAGATCTACACATCATAGAATCTATACATAGACAAACCCAACACAGAAAATACACACCCTGACTCAACAAATACAAGTCCCTAGAGTCAGGGCGTGACAGCCATAGAGCGCTAGATCACATAGTTGCCCGGAACAGTGGGAGCCCTCATGCATGGCTCGTGTTGTTTACCTCAAAGCGAGCATAGAAGGCATTTAGCTCATCTGGGAGGGAGGCATCATTGGGCAACTCACGGCTGGGTCTTCCTTTGTAATCTGTAATAGTCTGTAAACCTTGCCACATCTGACGAGTAGTAGGATTCCATTTTGTTCCCGTATTGTCCTTTTGCTGTGTGTTTCAAGTTTTAATGTCACATGCACAAATATAGTGAAATGCCTTTCTTGCAAGCTCTAACTCCAACAATGCAGTAATCAATAACAATGTAATACAAAAAATAACAAGGTAGGACAAAAACACACAAGATACACAAATAAATAAGAAAAACACAATAAGTAAGTAAGCATACTACATACGGTGTCAGTTCCAGTACCATATTTACAATGTGCAGGGATACTGGAGTGATAGAGGTAGATACACTACATGACCAAAATGTGGGCACCTGCTCGTTGAATATTTAATTCCAAAATAATGGGCATTAATATGGAGTTGGTCCAACCTTTGCTGTTATAACAGCCTCCACTCCGCTGGGAAGGCTTACCACTAGATGTTGGAACATTGCTGCGGGGACTTGCTTCCATTCAGCCAAAAGAGCATTAGTGAGGTTGGGCACTGATGTTGGGCGATTAGGCCTGGCTCGCAGTCGGCGTTCCAATTCATCCCAAAGGTGTTTGATGGGGTTGAGGTCAGGGCTCTGTGCAGGCCTGTCAAGTTCTTCCACACACCAATCTCAACAAAGTATTTCTGTATGGACCTTGCTTTGTGCACGGGGACATTTTCATGCTGAAACAGGAAAGGGCTTTCCCCAAACTGTTGCCACAAAGTTGGAAGCACTGAATCGTCTAGAATGTCATTGTATGCTGTATTGTTAAGATTTCCGTTCACTGGAACTAAGGGACCTTGCCCGAATCATGAAAAACAGCCCCAGAACATTATTCCTCCTCTACCAAACGTTACAGTTGGCACTATGCATTGGGGCAGGTAGCATTCTCCTGGCATCCACAAACCCAGATTAGTCCGTCGGACTGCCAGATGGTGAAGCGTGATTCATCACTCCAGAGAACACGTTTCCACTGCTCCAGAGTCCAATGGCGGCAAGCTTTACACCACTCTATCCATCACTTGGCATTGCGCATGGTGATATTAGGCTTGTGTGCGGCTGCTCGGCCATGGAAACCCATTGGATGAAGTTCCCGACTAACAGTTATTTTGCTGTCGTTGAATCCAGAGGCAGTTTGGAACTCGGTAGTGATTGTTGCAACCAAGGACAAGCGATTTTTACGCGCTACTCGCTTCAGCACTTGACGGTCCCGTTCTGTGATCTTACAGTTGACCAGGGCAGCTCCACTAGGTGACTAGGCATCAGAATATAGGATAAAACAGAGTAGCAGCAGCATATATAATGACTGTATGTGAGTGGGCGTGTGTAAAGTCAGTATAAATGTATGTGCATATTATGTGTGTGTGAGCAAATGATGTGTGACACCCAGAGTGAGTGTTTGTATGTTTGTTGGAATGTGAGTGTGCATAGAATAAAATACAGTGCCTTGCAATAGTATTCATCCCCCTTGGCATTTTTCCTATTTTGTTGCATTACAACCTGTAATTTAAATATATTTTTATTTGGATTTCATGTAATGAACATAAACAAAATAGTCCAAATTGGTGAAGTGAAATGAAAAAAATAACTTTTTTTTTTAAATGCTAAAAAATAAATAACGGAAAAGTGGAACATTGTGGTGCGTGCATATGTATTCACCCCCTTTGCTATGAAGCCCCTAAATAAGATCTGGTGCAACCAATTACCTTCAGAAGTCACATAATTAGTTAAATAAAGCCCACCTGTGTGCAATCTAAGTGTCACATGATCTCAGTATATATACAACTGTTCTGAAAGACCCCAGAGTCTGCAACACCACTAAGTAAGGGGCACCACCAAGCAAGCGGCACCATGAAGACCAAGAATAGTTATGCACACTCAAGTTCTCAGTTTTTTTGTCTTATTTCTTGTTTGTTTCACAATAAAACATATTTTGCATCTTCAAACTGGTATGCATGTTGTGTAAATCAAATAATACAAACCCCCCAAAAATCCATTTTAATTCCAGGTTGTAAGGCAACAAAATAGGAAAAATGCCAAGGGGGCTGAATACTTTCGCAAGCCACTCTAAAAAGGTCAACTCAGAAGCTCAGAAGTTTGATGGCTTGACGGAGGTTGTAGCGGGACTTCTTGTATGCGTCCGTGTCCCGTCCTTGAAAAACAATAGTTCTAGCCTTTAGCAAATCACATAATAAAAGGTTTATTCTGAACACAGTAGTATGCAGCAATGCGTCAAACACTTCAGTGCGGAAAAACAGGCGCACTGGAAACAACAAAGCACACGGTTGAAAATAACCTGGCGATACAAAATAACAAAGAGCTCCACTGAGCTAATCGAACCTCCACAATAAACAATCACACACAAAGACAAGGGGACAGAGGGAACAGTTATACAGGTACTGATGAGGGGATAGAAACCAGGTGTGTTTAATAAACAAGACAAAACAAATGGAATGATGAGATGAGGAGCGGCAGTGGCTAGAAGGCCGGTGACGACGAATGCCGAAGCCTGCCCGAACAAGGAGAGGAGGCAGCCTCGGAGGAAGTCGTGACAAAGAGTACAGACTCAGACATGAAAAGAGATACAGAACATAGTGTACTGGCTGCACTGTAGGTAGGGAACAGCATGTAAGCTCATTATAAAGTAGAGTGGACAGCCACCGGTCAACCAGGTGAATGTGTTTTCTCCATCAATGAATTAGCCCATACAGTGGCCATGAAACAGCATGATTCATAGCGAGGGAGGCCACCTTCCCCACAGAGAGGTCACAAAGGCTAGGATTAATCACATTTCTCTATCTAAACTGCTGGCCAGGCCTCCCAGTCTCTTAATTTCTCGTCTTCCTCCTCTCCTCTCTCTGGTTTCTATAGTGCTTTTCTTTCTGTGACAGAGTGGGATTAAAGCTGCTTGCTCATGTCCCCTACCAGCAGCCTTCCCTTTTGATTAACGCAACACACACCCTTAATGGCTTCCTCAATTGCTCTCTCAAATGAATCTGACTCACGTGCATGTGTGTCTGTGTGTGTTCTCTCATAGGGGTCTTAAACCCGGTGTCCTGGCTAAATTCCCAATCTGGCCCTCATACCATCATGGCCACCTAATCATCCCCAGCTTCCAATTGGTTCATTCACCCCCCCTCCTCTCCCCTGTAACTATTCCACAGGTCGTGGCTGTAAATGAGAATGTCTTCTCAGTTAACTTAACTGGTAAAATATATATATATATAAACTCAGCAAAAAAAGAAACGTCCTCTCACTGTCAACTGTGTTTATTTTCAGCAAACTTAACATGTGTAAATATTTGTATGAACATAACAAGATTCAACAACTGAGACATAAACTGAACAAGTTCCACAGACATGTGACTAACAGAAATGGAATAATGTGTCCCTGAAAAAAGGGTGGTGGGGGGGTCAAAATCAAAAGTAACAGTCAGTATCTGGTGTGGCCACCAGCTGCATTAAGTACTGCAGTGCATCTCCTCCTCATGGACTGCACCAGATTTGCCAGTTCTTGCTGTGAAATGTTACCCCACTCTTCCACCAAGGCACCTGCAAGTTCCCAGACATTTCTGGGGGGAATGGCCCTAGCCCTCACCCTCCGATCCAACAGGTCCTAGACGTGCTCAATGGGATTGAGATCCAGGCTCTTCGCTGGCCATGGCAGAACACTGACATTCCTGTCTTGCAGGAAATCACGCACAGAATGAGCAGTATGGCTGGTGGCATTGTCATGCTGGAGGGTCATGTCAAGATGAGCCTGCAAGAAGGGTACCACATGAGGGAGGAGGATGTCTTTCCTGTAATGCACAGCGTTGAGATTGCCTGCAATGACAGCAAGCTCAGTCCGATGATGCTGTGACACACCGCCCCAGACCATGACGGACCCTCCACCTCCAAATCGATCCCGCTCCAGAGTACAGGCCTCGGTGCAACGCTCATTCCTTCGACGATAAACAAGAATCCGACCATCACACCTGGTGAGACAAAACCGCGACTCGTCAGTGAAGAGCACTTTTTGCCAGTCCTGTCTGGTCCAGTGACGGTGGGTGTGTGCCCATAGGCTACGTTGTTGCCGGTGATGTCTGGTGAGGACCTGCCTTACAACAGGCCTACAAGCCCTCAGTCCAGCCTCTCTCAGCCTATTGCGGACAGTCTGAGCACTGATGGAGACACTAACAGCATGTAAGCTGTTAGTGTCTCAACGACCGTTCCACAGGTGCATGTTCATTAATTGTTTATGGTTCATTGAACAAGCATGGGAAACAGTGTTTAAACCCTTTACAATGAAGATCTGTGAAGTTATTTTGATTTTTACAAATTATCTTTGAAAGACAAGGTCCTGAAAAAGGGACGTTATATATATATACAGTGGGGGAAAAAAGTATTTAGTCAGCCACCAATTGTGCAAGTTCTCCCACTTAAAAAGATGAGAGAGGCCTGTAATTTTCATCATAGGTACACGTCAACTATGACAGACAAAATGAGAAAAAAAAATCCAGAAAATCACATTGTAGGATTTTTAATGAATTTATTTGCAAATTATGGTGGAAAATAAGTATTTGGTCAATAACAAAAGTTTCTCAATACTTTGTTATATACCCTTTGTTGGCAATGACACAGGTCAAACGTTTTCTGTAAGTCTTCACAAGGTTTTCACACACTGTTGCTGGTATTTTGGCCCATTCCTCCATGCAGATCTCCTCTAGAGCAGTGATGTTTTGGGGCTGTCGCTGGGCAACACAGACTTTCAACTCCCTCCAAAGATTTTCTATGGGATTGAGATCAGGAGACTGGCTAGGCCACTCCAGGACCTTGAAATGCTTCTTACGAAGCCACTCCTTCATTGCCCGGGCGGTGTGTTTGGGATCATTGTCATGCTGAAAGACCCAGCCACGTTTCAATGCCCTTGCTGATGGAAGGAGGTTTTCACTCAAAATCTCACGATACATGGCCCAATTCATTCGTTCCTTTACACGGATCAGTCGTCCTGGTCCCTTTGCAGAAAAACAGCCCCAAAGCATGATGTTTCCACCCCCATACTTCACAGTAGGTATGGTGTTCTTTGGATGCAACTCAGCATTCTTTGTCCTCCAAACACGACGAGTTGAGTTTTTACCAAAAAGTTCTATTTTGGTTTCATCTGACCATATGACATTCTCCCAATCCTCTTCTGGATCATCCAAATGCACTCTAGCAAACTTCAGACAGCCCTGGACATGTACTGGCTTAAGCAGGCGGACACGTCTTGCACTGCAGGATTTGAGTCCCTGGCGGCGTAGTGTGTTACTGATGGTAGGCTTTGTTACTTTGGTCCCAGCTCTCTGCAGGTCATTCACTAGGTCCCCCCGTGTGATTCTGGGATTTTTGCTCACCGTTCTTGTGATCATTTTGACCCTACGGGGTGAGATCTTGCGTGGAGCCCCAGATCGAGGGAGATTATCAGTGGTCTTGTATGTCTTCCATTTCCTAATAATTGCTCCCACAGTTGATTTCTTCAAACCAAGCTGCTTACCTATTGCAGATTCAGTCTTCCCAGCCTGGTGCAGGTCTACAATTTTGTTTCTGGTGTCCTTTGTCAGCTCTTTGGTCTTGGCCATAGTGGAGTTTGGAGTGTGACTGTTTGAGGTTGTGGACAGGTGTCTTTTATACTGATAACAAGTTCAAACAGATGCCATTAATACAGGTAACGAGTGGAGGACAGAGGAGCCTCTTAAAGAAGAAGTTACAAGTCTGTGAGAGCCAGAAATCTTGCTTGTTTGTAGGTGACCAAATACTTATTTTCCACCATAATTTGCAAATAAATTCATAAAAAATCCTACAATGTGATTTTCTGGATTTTTTTTTCTCAATTTGTCTTTCATAGTTGACGTGTACCTATGATGAAAATTACAGGCCTCTCTCATCTTTTTAAGTGGGAGAACTTGCACAAATAGTGGCTGACTAAATACTTTTTTTCCCCACTGTATATATATGTGGTCCTCTGTAGCTCAGCTGGTAGAGCACGGCGCTTGTAACGCCAAGGTAGTGGGTTCGATCCCCGGGACCACCCATACACAAAAAATGTATGCACGCATGACTGTAAGTCGCTTTGGATAAAAGCGTCTGCTAAATGGCATATATATATATATATATATATATATTTATAGTACCAATCAAAAGTTTGGACACACCTACTCATTCAAGGGTTTTTCTTTATTTGTACTATTTTCTACATTGTAGAATAATAGTGAAGACATCAAAACTATGAAATAACACATTGATAGATTAATTATTAATGACTAATTATTACACCCTGAAACTGTGTATAATGTGTTAGAAATGTGTGAGTGTAGGACCAGTAAAGGCTATGGCATTGAGCCACTATTTAGCAATGTGAGTAAGAGTTAGGCCAGACAACAAAGACAACTGAGAAACTAAGATAAAGAGGCCTCCCAATTTAGGGAGGGGAGAAACTGTTATGAAAACATGGTGCAGAATATTGTGAGAACGGCAATAACTGAGTAAAGCAGGGAGTAGGATATGTGTGTGTGTGTGTATGTATGTGTGTATGCATGTGTGTATATGTGTGTGTGTGTGAACTGAAGGTCAGTAGAGCAGTTTTAGAGTGGAAAACTACAGCCCGCCTACAGAGGGAAGGGATTTATTTTTGTATGACGTATGAGTATAAAAGATGGACTCTGAAATTGTGATGGCAGAATTCTCAATGAATAAATATCTCTGACTATGCAGACCGGGACTCTGGCCGTTACTTAAATCCCAAAAGACTTACAACCTTTTGGGAGACGCACAGAGACACTAAAATAGTTTGTTAAATAATTCACATAACACACATATAGAATCATGTAGTAACCAAAAAAACTGTTAAACAAATAAAACTATATTTCATATTTGAGATTCTTCAAAGTAGCCACCCTTTGCCTTGATGACAGCTTTTGCACACTCTTGGCATTCTCTCAACCAGCTTCACCTGGAATGCTTTTCCAACAGTCTTGAAGGAGTTCCCACATATGCTGAGCACTTGTTAGCTGCTTTTCCTTCACTCTGCGGTCCAACTCATCCCAACCATCTCAATTGGGTTGTGGTCGGGTGATAGTGGAGGCCAGGTCATCTGATGCAGCACGCCATCACTCTCCTTCTTGGTCAAATAGCCCTTACACAGCCTGAAGGTGTGTTGGGTCATTGTCCTGTTGAAAAACAAATGATAGTCCCACTAAGCGCAAACCAGATGGGATGGCGTATCGCTGCAGAATGCTGTGGTAGCCATGCTGGTTAAGTGTGCCTTGAATTCTAAATAAACCACAGACAGTGTCACCGGCAAAGCACCCCCACACCATCACACCTCCTCCTCCATGCTTCACGGTGGGAACCACACATGCGGAGATCATCCGTTCACCTACTCTGTATGTCTACAAAGACACGGCGGTTGGAACCAAAAATCTCTAATTTGGACTCTTCAGACCAAAGGACAGATTTCCACAAGTCTAATGTCCATTGCTCGTGTTTCTTGGCCCAAGCAAGTCTCTTCTTCTTATTGGTGTCCTTTAGTAGTGGTTTCTTTGCAGCAATTCGACCATGAAGGCCTGATTCACGTGGTTTTCCATCCTAAGCAAAGGCTTTGATTTTTGGTCAAACAGATGGAAAAAGAGTCTACCAGAAAAAGTCTTAAACGGTATTAGAAATACATCAAAACACAATAATGTTTGCGTAAATACCCCTGGCAACTAATATCAACACGTATATTTAGTATTGGAGAAATGTTTCTGCCTTCTGTATGTTTAAGTAACATTGCCTTGTGCCTTGAAATTCCTTTACCAAAAACCCACATCTTTAAGATTTTTTCTAATTTCTCTCCCTCGTGAGGGGGGATAATGAAAGTTCACAGAAGTAACAAGTAAAGGTAGACCGATCAATTAGTTATAGTGTTTGTACTGATATCAATTTTGTTCATCAACTATTAACCACTTCAAACTCGAAATTCCGTTACCAAATCGGTAACGAAATTTCTGCAATTAAATTGGCTACAATGGGAAATCATAGTAGTCACAAACCACAGTTGGGTTCACAAACTTGGACAGTACAGTAAAGTATAGTATAGTTCAGTACAGTAGAGTTCAGCACAGTAAAGAAAAGTAGAGTAGAATTCAGTAGAGTAGAATAGAGTAGAGTTCAGTACAGCACACAGTAGAGAACACTAGAGTTGAGTACACTATAATGTACTTTACTGTACTGAACTGTACTGTACTAAACTCTACCCTGTTTTGCTGTTTTGTGCTGTGCTGTACTCTACTAAGCTCTACTGTGCTGTACTTTGATGTCCAAACTTGTGAAATATATGATTAATTCAGATTTGGTCCAGTCTTGACAAACAAAATTTGGTATTTTTGGGGGGCAGAGCTCCTTAAAAAAAGAGCCAGTATGTAGAAAAATACCCAAATATGCAAATGAGGATATTGCATATTCATGCATACCCACCCTCTAGTATACACAATGTACATAATGTATACAGTAATGTGATTCTCACCAAAAAAAATTTATAGCATGTATAAAAGTGCAGGACCCAGAGCATGCAGACACAATTCCCTGTCTAAGTCTGTACTTCCTGACTCAAACCTTCCTGCACCTCCCTTAGACACACAGACAGTGCTGTGCATGCATGATAAGCCTGCCCTTTCTCTCTGAGGGAAGCTAGTCCAATTTGAATTGGGCCAGAGGCAAGACACATGGCAGGCAGGTAGGTAGAGAGAGAGCAGTCTAAACAGGAGGGAACCAGCTCTAGACTATACCCAGCTAGCATATAACGTTCTGAGAACCATGTGTTTCTTAGAGCTTGGAGAGAGCGTGCTTGTCCTATGGTTATTTTGCAAACAACCTTCCCACAACTTTCTGGGAATGATGAAGGATAGTTGCTTGGCTTTGGAACATTCTCAGCAAATTTAAGGAACTTGACAAAAAGATGTTATTTTCTTGGTATTTCATTACTTTAACAGAACGTTTCCTAAAGGTTCATTTACATTTACATTTTTAGTCATTTAGCAGACGCTCTTATCCAGAGCGACTTACAGTTATTGAGTGCATACATTATAATGTATTTTTTTATTATTATTTTTTATTTTTTTTATACTGGCCCCCCGTGGGAATCGAACCCACAACCCTGGCGTTGCAAACGCCATGCTCTACCAACTGAGCTACCTCCCTGCCAGCCATTCCCTCCCCTACCCTGGACGACGCTGGGCCAATTGTGCGCCGCCCCATGGGTCTCCCGGTCGCGGCCGGCTACGACAGAGCCTGGATCAAACATGGTTACATTTAATTTCAATTTTGGTAATGTTCTAGAAACATTCTCCAACTGGTTTGACATTGGGAATGTTTTCAAATAGTTCAGAGAATGTTAAGAAACAACGGAATTTCAGTACTACATTATAACGTTTCCTACCGGTTTCCTCATGGTTCTACTTAAAGTCATGTTCTCAAATTGTTCCGAGAATGTTAAGAAAACCTTCCATAAAAACCACAAGAAAACTTTAGTAACGTTCAGAGAACGTTCTAAGAATGTTATTTAAAAACATATACATTCCATTCTCAGCATCAACAAAACTCTCTTTATCCTCTATCTTGTTAAGTGTGTTCAGGTTGGTTGGCCTCATCCTCTAAATGGACACACCTGATCTTAATGAGTGCTTGTTTCCCTTTGAAACAGGGTCTGTTTTAATAGACTAAAAGGAACAGCTTTGTATGAAAAAAAAAATTATGGCATTCTAGCTCCATCCTGGTGGTGCAGTGGACTAATTCCATGGATAGAGGACAGAAGATTATAGGTTTGAATTTCACTGATGCCGTGTCACAAAAAATAAATGTTTGCATTATTAATGCCTAAGGAAATAAATGTCCATGTGTCGTAACGAAATAAGCTAGAAGTGTTATTGAAAGTTAAGAAAGTTATTCAAAAACCTCAAAATAACCTATCATTTCCGTTCTCAGAGCGTTAATAAAACCTCCCAGGAAAACTTCAAGAAACCAGAGTAAACCGTTATCAGGACCTCCCAGCAACCTGAAAATAAACTTTCCCAGAACAGCCGAAATGATCACTTCCGTTCTCAGTTTTACTGGTCAGAAACGTATGGCTTTGTTCCCAGAACCAATATGAAACCAAAAACGTACTTTCCCACAACTTCCAAGGAACCAAATGTGCTAGCTGGGTAGTATCATCCAGGTCTGGGCCACTGGTGCTGAGTCTGCCCAGAGGCGTCCGAAGGGAGGAAGGTTGGGTTTGGACCCGACCGTGTCTCTGGCTCTCTGAGTCATCACCTCATTAGCAATCTGTCAGTCACCCCGCCGGCCGCTCGGGCAGTCCACCTCTATGGCTGGGGGTTATTTTCATATGTAAGGTGGTAATCACATTGGCTAATGCAGTCTCCATCCTGGCTGACTTAATTGCTTCCCTGCTCAGGGTCATATCCTGTCTCTGGGATCTATGTATTATATTGACACATTCATATTTTCCAAAGTCAGAGAGGCAGCTAAGTCTTCCACAGAGCTGAGGGAATGGGCTCTCCAGGAAAATGCCCTCAAATACCAGCCCACTCACTCAAAATGCACTTTCACTCCTCTTCTGTTGTTATCTATGGTTGATGTCACTTAGCCTGGTCACTGACACATACTATGGTACATGCTATCCACTCGTGCAAGCTCAGTGGTGCATGCCATCCTGCACACATGCTACCCATCCAAAGTAGTGTGGAATAATAGCTAGGGCTCAAGCCGTAAAGGTGTGTCCTAACCGACAGTGGAGAGGAGCTGAGGGCAGAGGACATTCCCATCAGCAGGTGAGTCTGTGCAGCTCAGGCCAACTGGCAGATCCAGGACCAGCCTATTCATGCTGCACCTGTCACTGTTCTGGCAGACACTCTGTCGCTGCAAAGGTCACTCAATTACAGAGTTTAAAGACTGGGATCTAGCAGCATGACACACAGACGGTATAGCCACTCTCAGTGGTAAATCAGGTGCTGCTGAAGGACTGAAGAGCATCTGTGGTCTGGCTTTTAGGAAAGGTGAGAGGCAGGGTGACTGCTAGCTGTCTGGAGAGGTGGAGCAGGGGATGAGGAGAGAGTGAGAGAAAGGGAGAGTGAGAAGACATGTAGATAGAGAAGAGGTTTCTAATCCCCCAGACATTCCCTTCACATGACCCTGGTGTCTGAGTGGCCTGCCAAGCTGTCTGAGCCCACTTGTAGTGACGGAGAAAGGAGATGAAAAGGAGAGAGCTAAGGGAAAATGAGCAGAGAAAGAATGAGGGAACGCAGGAGAGAGACAGTAAGAGGGACATGTGAGGCTGAATGAAAAGAATAGCATATAACTGGGGACAGAAATCAAGAGTGAGGGATTCAAAGACAGGGAGAGAAAAATAACCACTTAGATGGGGAAAATAGAATAGTGGAAGAAGAGAGGTAGAGTGAATAAGTGAGGGAGAGAACAGGAGAGAGGTAAACTGAAGACACTCCTACCCACTGGGCACACACTGGTTGAATCAATGTTGTTTCCACGTAATTTCAATCACATTACGTTGAACCAACGTGGAATAGACGTTGAATTGACATCTGTGCCCAGTGGGTATTTGCTATTGCTCTGGACTTATTCACAGTCTCAACACCACTGATCCATTGGCAGTACACCTGGTTTTTTCTTGAACTGACCGGTCAGAAATACCCAACAATGATCACATGAAACCATTTCAAGCAATATAAAACGTTCATATTCAAAGGAAAACAGCACAGGGTGAGTGATCTTTTATGATCCAAATCCAGAAGATATGAAGGATAGAAGCCTCAAATGGGATTCACAGAATGCAATTAGATCCTTGATGTAAATGTTTTGGTGGAGATCAAAGCCTGTGTGAGTTCCAGAGCCAGATTGTTTCCAGCCCACTTGTTCTCATAAGTTATTTAGCATGCTGTGGATTGATGGAGTGAGAGAGAGAGAAGGGATATGCTGCACTACACGCTGGTAGGCATATCCCCAGAGCCATCCTCAGACACAGCAACGCAGCAGAACAGAACTCTAGTCTCTCCCACTTTACATGCTGCAGCCACAGGGAACAGGGCACTGCTGTGGGTCCAATTCAGAGAAAGGGTAGAGAGAGAGAGAGGAGAGCGAGTGAAACATGCTGTTTCAGCACATAAAAGGCCTCTTCGGTCTCCCTGCTGCCCCTGAACTATGACAGTTAAAGGAAGCTAGCTAGGAGTGGGGGAAGGTTTCTCACTTCTCTTACCTTAATAAATTATTAATTAAATGCGCGGGATATATTTATCCTTGAGTTTCAGCATGTAGTGGATTGATCCAGAACTCGATAGAACTTCAGTAGAATGAGTGTTCCTGTAGACTGTGAAGCCGCAGCAAAGATGATCAGTAGTCACCATTCGTCTGCTCTGATTATGGAGACACTTCCACCAGCCTCTGATAGTGTCTGATCCCCTTTGATCTCTCCAAATGAGATGACCAAGCTTTAGAAGTGACTGCAGCAATCTCACTAAGGAACCGTGTGATTATGGATTGTCTCTCTCCTCATTGTAACCCCCCTCTTTCTCTCTCTCTCTCTGTCTTCCTCTCTATTCAATTCACCTTTTTGCCAAAATAAACTTAATTTTGCCGCTTGTTATCACACAATTATTCCCAGTGCATGGTTTTTGATCTGCTTTTGTCAGTTAAGCAAGCCGAGCAAAGTCCCAGAAATAACCAACCATTACAATCTATAAAACCACACCAGCAAGTCTGTAAATAAGGATACTTTATTCTCTAATAAGAGTCTAGCCTTGGCCTGCACCACTTTGAAAACGGCTTAAAAAAAACTATTCCCAAAGGGCCTCTGTACAATAAGTGTGAGATAACTTGAAAAACAAACAAAACAGTTCATGTTATTGTCACACCCTGATCTGTTTCACCTGTCTTGTGCTTATCTCCACCCCGCTCTAGGTGTCGCCCATTTTCCCCCATTATCCCCTGTGCATTTATACCTGTGTTTTCTGTTTGTCTGTTGCCAGTTCATCTTGTCAAGCATACCATCGTGTTTTTCCCAGTACTCCTGTTTCTCCCTAGCCCCTGTTTTTCCGGTTTTGACCAATCTGCCTGCCCTGAGCCTGCCTGCCGTTCTGTACCTGTCTGACACTGACCTGGATTACCGACCTCTGCCTGCCCTTGACCTGTCGTCTGCCTGCCCCCTGTTCTGTTAATAAACATTTGTGATTCGAACTGTCTGCATCTGGGTCTTCTCCTGAGTTCTGATAGTTATGCTTCAACCATTCCCTGTCTGTGCTGACGTAGGGGGCCTGACTGATGGCTGTCTGTGCTAGTGCCTGGGTGGCAGAGCAGAGGCAGGCTGAATAATTAATCAGGATGGCATGACTCAGGCCCGTCTCACAAACAGCTGTAATCTCCTGCTTTGATCGGGCCTAATTGATCTCATTTGCGCTGGTTAAGGCTGCCTTAGCTGCCTCAGCTGCAGCGGAAACAGCTGTCACCCAGCTTGTCAGGGCCTGTTAATTAGAGCCAGCACAGAGGCATGACGCATCGTTAACCCTGCCAACATGGAGCATTCTCATACGTTGATAAACACTTATATCTGAAAGCCTGTCTACTTATGGTCAATGCCTGTTTCTTTGTGACTACCTGTGGTCCGGCGTGTTACAACGACACTGGGTTACTATGCAGACTAAAATATTGAATGGAATAATATGGTGAGTTTGGCTAAATCCTCTAGGCTCTCCATTACTGTAGATACGTAGGTGAGCAGATTAGAGTGGTCCATTCTTCTCTGACTCCTCTCAGGTGCCCAGTGTATTAATGTCTTGGTGATATGAGAAAGCCCAGCTGACAGACATGGAGTGAGCTCATCTCTCTCTCTTGTCTTTTGGCAGACTTCCTGTACTATGGTATGGCAGCCCTGTGAAGGTTCCATCTTTCTCATTTGAATGTGGAAGGACTTGTCGCATTCATCATCATCATGATTGATCCAGAAGAGATAGAGGGAAGTGCCATTTTCCATTTTTTTATTTTTGAGTTTAACGAATTCCAATCCATCTCTGTATTAGAAAATTATGGATTTGCTATTAATATATTCTGAGGCCATCAATGAAATTCAAACAGGCCAGGGGCCTCATGTATCAATATTGCTAGAAACTATTCTAAAATACTACTTAGGAATGGAATTTAGAATGATCGTACGCATATAAAGTTATTTATGAAACAATCCTACATGCGTCATACGCACACTGGTAGGCGATAACTATTGATAAATACCAATTGTTCTCAGCCTCAGTGGTCGTACATGACCTTGGCTGTTTGCATTTCGAAAGGCCCCTAATTAAACTTATGGTCAAACCCATCCCTTTAAAGCCTGTGCGGAATATACAACGCCGTACCATGAAATACAATGGAGCAACCAAAAAAAGCTAATAATTGTTTTGTACTTTTCCAAGACTGAAATGGAGGTGCTAGTGTCAGAGATTGAGTACAACCAAAATGTTTTAATTGGCTCCCTGCAGTTATGGCTTGACCAGTAAAAATAAAAACATGGCTACGAAGAGGGCCATTTGGACAATTCGAGTTGCTTTAGCTATGGCAAATATACTTTAAATGAGAAGGCAACACTCACCAATAAACCATCCATCCTCAACAGCTCTCTCCTGTAGGCGTATAGGCCAACATTGCTGTTCTGCAGAACGAGTCAGGCCACCTTGCAACCACATTCAGCAGCGTATTTTACGCATCACATAACCTATCACCTGCACATAAAGAGTGGAATCCTTTTCTGTTCACATAGTTGAAATCGTTTTGGGATGGTATACATTTTTTTGGTGTGGGTGCCGTCTATTGCTCTGTTCGAATTTGGGAACCCGTTGATGGCATCATGGCAAAGAAACCCCTCTTGACTTCAACCTGTTGTGTGACGGTGTATGGAAGTTGTATGTGTTACTGTTCCTTTTACTGATGATTCAACCAAAACATTGGCTCATCAAGGGCTGTGAGATGCCTATTGGCAAGTTCCCACTGAAAAGTGCCATTGCCAAAAACCCGAGGGTGGATAGCACTTGGATGTGCACCGGAATGGCATGATTGATTGCCTTTTTAAAGTAGGTCTTAAATCTTCGCAAAAATCCTATAGCTGTTTTTTGGAAACAATATTTGCTGAGCCAATCTGTACTTTCTGCAGAAAAAGTCCCACCTGTCTCTAAAAACGCGCTCTCTGCTAAATGTAGCGTGTGTCAAATCTTCAAACAGAGCAAGATCAGCCGTCTCTCATTCAATTCCTTCTTTAGGATTTGGTTGGCAGATCGCATCCAACTTTTAGGTGCATACACCGCCACCTACTGTACTGCTGTGTGAGGCCATTCACGGCCTACCTACATTGAATTCTTGATATGGTAATACAAAATTGGGGAAATGGAAAATTTGCCCTCCATAGAAAAACACCACCCCATTCCACTATTTAACCCTATCTAATCCTACTCCAGACCAACAGTCTGAGAGGACAGAACACTACCACTCAACACCCCCTGCAGCTGTGCTGCATTAAATCCTCGCAATCCCAAGTACTTCTCTGCCACTGCCACTACAACCTCTATTTTCTGTGACTTCCGATACATTTCTGCAGTACAATTGACAACCATGGCTATGAATGCTAAAAAGCCCACCTTACTGAAGCACATATTCTTCCCATCACTCTGGCTTGGTCTCTGCCTACTCAAAGGGAATCCTCTAAGTATCCCTCACCCTGTACCCGTCTTCCTCTACCACTCTCTTCACTGCTTCGGCATATGACACTTTCTGTACTACTCTAACCCTGGCAACCTCAACCTGCCTTTCTCTCACCAAGCACCTCCAATCTCCAGCTCCGTGGGCACCTCCACAGCTAACACACATAACTTTCTCCACCGATACTGTCTCATGCCCTCCTGCACACTTCTCATATCTAGGAATCTCCCTCCTACATACTGCTGCAACATGCCCATACACTTGACACCTAAAACACTGTAGTATTTTTGGAACAAAGCTCTCATGGGATAACTTACACTTGCCAACTTGACCTTGTCAGGCAAAGACTCTACAACAAAACTAAGCAGGACAGACAATGTCTTCTCCGTTTCCCCACGCTCTCCACCGGATCTACATCGCACCAAGAGGCGGGTGTCACAGACACTGGGGATCTTCAATGTCAACTGATCCTCCTCAACACTTAATGCCACCCCAATATTACTCCTTTCAATGGCGCCCGGCTCCTGAGAGCAAAGTAAGACACATTTCTTGTCCCTAATTGCGTGATCCGGACCGCCCGCTCCCTCTGGACTGAAGAAACACAATAAATCATCACTAGTCCACTCCCGAGTTACACTCACCACTCAACAGTCCCCAAACTCTTCTCCACCCAATATGGATCTGCCAAAATGCAAGGACACATTCTTTCCACAAATTTCACTCCCACTGGGCCAGAATCCTCCTTTTCATCCTCGGGCCTCACCACATACAGTGGGGAAAAAAAGTATTTAGTCAGCCACCAATTGTGCAAGTTCTCCCACTTAAAAAGATGAGAGAGGCCTGTAATTTTCATCATAGGTACACGTCAACTATGTCAGACAAAATGAGAAAAAAAATTCCAGAAAATCACGTTGTAGGATTTTTTATGAATTTATTTGCAAATTATGGTGGAAAATATGTATTTGGTCAATAACAAAAGTTTCTCAATACTTTGTTATACCCTTTGTTGGCAATGGCACAGGTCAAACGTTTTCTGTAAGTCTTCACAAGGTTTTCACACACTGTTGCTGGTATTTTGGCCCATTCCTCCATGCAGATCTCCTCTAGAGCAGTGATGTTTTGGGGCTGTCGCTGGGCAACACGGACTTTCAACTCCCTCCAAAGATTTTCTATGGGGTTGAGATCTGGAGACTGGCTAGGCCACTCCAGGACCTTGAAATGCTTCTTACGAAGCCACTCCTTCGTTGCCCGGGCGGTGTGTTTGGGATCATTGTCATGCTGAAAGACCCAGCCACGTTTCATCTTCAATGCCCTTGCTGATGGAAGGAGGATTTCACTCAAAATCTCACGATACATGGTCCCATTCATTCTTTCCTTTACACGGATCAGTCGTCCTGGTCCCTTTGCAGAAAAACAGCCCCAAAGCATGAGGTTTCCACCCCCATGCTTCACAGTAGGTATGGTGTTCTATTTTGGTTTCATCTGACCATATGACATTCTCCCAATCCTCTTCTGGATCATCCAAATGCACTCTAGCAAACTTCAGACGGGCCTGGACATGTACTGGCTTAAGCAGGGGGACACGTCTCTGCACTGCAGGATTTGAGTCCCTGGCGGCGTAGTGTGTTACTGATGGTAGGCTTTGTTACTTTGGTCCCAGCTCTCTGCAGGTCATGCACTAGGTCCCCCCGTGTGGTTCTTGTGATCATTTTGACCCCACGGGGTGAGATCTTGCGTGGAGCCCCAGATCGAGGGAGATTATCAATGGTCTTGTATGTCTTCCATTTCCTAATAATTGCTCCCACAGTTGATTTCTTCAAACCAAGCTGCTTACCTATTGTAGATTCAGTCTTCCCAGCCTGGTGCAGGTCTACAATTGTGTTTCTGGTGTCCTTTGACAGCTCTTTGGTCTTGGCCATAGTGGAGTTTGGAGTGTGACTGTTTGAGGTTGTGGACAGGTGTCTTTTATACTGATAACAAGTTCAAACAGGTGCCATTAATACAGGTAATGAGTGGAGGACAGAGGAGCCTCTTACAGAAGAAGTTACAGGTCTGTGAGAGCCAGAAATCTTGCTTGTTTGTAGGTGACCAAATACTTATTTTCCACCATAATTTGCAAATAAATTCATTAAAAATCCTACAATGTGATTTTCTGGATATTTTTTTCTCAATTTGTCTGTCATAGTTGACGTGTACCTATGATGAAAATTACAGGCCTCTCTCATCTTTTTAAGTGGGAGAACTTGCACAATTGGTGGCTGACTAAATACTTTTTTCCCCCACTGTATACTACCTCCATACTCTCGTCAGGTTCCATCTCTGAGCTACTAGAGCACGTTTCCCTCTTTATGCACTTGACGCCAACCTTCCTCACCACCTCAGCTCCTTCTCGGCGGTCATCACTGCACCTGCCACTACAATTAATTCACCCTCACTCACTTTCCTTTACCAGATATTTCAGAAGGCTTGTGCAATCCCCCACTCCATATTTATTCATAATATGTTCCACTTTCTTCCTTTTTTCCTTGTCTGCCATCTTCTCCATCAAGCAGGCCTCCCTTGAGCCCTCAACTCATTCCATTTTCCATTATCTCGGTCTTTTATAGTATTTCAACAATGGTTTCACTTTCACACATACTTGTCATTTAACAAATTACTGTACTTTATATGGATTTATCGTTACAAATGCACTGATGTGGTCAAATGATATACTGTAGCATGTCAAGATATGTTGCATGAATTCACAATGGGAATACAATGATATTGAAAAATCATTTAATTATTTATTTATTCTCACAATTTCACACATTTTCAGCATATATTTTACCCATTCTACGCTTGACAAGTAGTTCCTTATTCCACCAATTGGCACTGTGTGTACGCATGGTCATGGCTGTATGCACACTCTCCAGCAAACATTCATATTGATCAATCTTACACTTTGCGTTGAAATGATCCCACGCATGGTCCCGTGTAGCTCAGTTGGTATAGCATGGCATTTGCAACGGCAGAGTTGTGGGTTCGATTCCCACGGGGGGCCAGTATGAAAATGTATGCACTCACTAAAACTGTAAGTCGCTCTGGATAAGAGCGTCTGCTAAATGACTAAAATGTACATGTTTATGCACAGATTTGTGCCTATGCATGATAAATGTGTCACGGTCGTCGATAGATGCGGACCAAGGCGCAGCGTGGTAAGCGTACATCTTTATTAATTAACGTACTTAACACACACGAACAAAACAACAAACCAAACGATACGTGAAGTCCTAGGTTATACACCAAAACAAACCTTACGGAACAAGATCCCACCATTAACTAGTGCCAACCGGCTGCCTAAGTATGGTTCCCAATCAGAGACAACGAGAATCAGCTGCCTCTGATTGGGAACCACCCTGGCCAACATAGAAAACACGAACTAGAACGAAACATAGAAAATACAACATAGACACTACACACCCTGGCTCAACATTAAAGAGTCCCCAGAGCCAGGGCGTGACAGTACCCCCCCAAAGGCGCGGACTGCGACCGCATTCCTCCTCGGAGGCGGATCCGGCGCCGGGCGTGACCACCACTCTCTCGCTACCCCCCCGTAGCGCCCCTGGTCTGGTCCCGCTGGACTGGACACCGGTGGAGCGGATTGCTCAGGCTCCGGTGTGGAGCAGCTGACCGGTACCTGACCAGGCACCGGTGGAACAGGCACAGGCTGTGCCGGACTGATGACGCGCACCACTGGCTTGGTGCGGGGAGCAGGAACGGGCCGGACCGGGTTGACGACGCACACCCCTGGCTTGGTGCGGGGAGCAGGGACGGGCCGGACCGGGCTGACGACGCGCACCACTGGCTTGGTGCGGGGAGCAGGAACAGGCCGGACCGGGCTGGCGACGCGCACCACTGTCTTGGTGCGGGGAGCAGGAACAGGCCGGACCGGGCTGACGACGCGCACCACTGGCTTGGTGTGGGGAGCAGGAACAGGCCGGACCGGGCTGACGACGCGCACCACTGGCTTGGTGCGGGGAGCAGGAACAGGCCGGACCGGGCTGACGACGCGCACCACTGGCTTGGTGCGGGGAGCAGGAACGGGCCGGACCGGGCTGGCAACGCGCACCACTGGCTTGGTGCGGGGAGCAGGAACGGGCCGGGCCGGACTGGGAACACGCACCACTGGCTTGGTGCGGGTAGCAGGAACAGGCCGGACCGGGCTGACGACGCGCACCACTTGCTTGGTGCGAGGAGCGGGACTGGGTTTCCTCATAAACCTCCGCTCCCTCTGCTGCCTACTCAGTTCCTCTCGCCGTGCCTCTACACTCTCCTTCTCCCTTAACGCCTCCTGTAGCTCCTCCCTCTGACCAATTAACTCCTGCTCCCTCTGGACCAATAGCCCCCGTAACCTGGTGGCCTCCTCTCCTAGTCTGCAGATACGCCCTGTCGCTGCCTCCTGCTGCCTAGCCTGAGTACGGGGAGTTGGCTCTGCTCTACCTCTAGGCTCCGTCAACCTCCCTTCCAGCCCCCCAAACCTGGTGGCCTCCTCTCCTAATCCGCCGATACGTCCTGTAGCTGCCTCCAGCATCCCCGTCGTCCATGCCGTGTGCCCCCCCCCAAAAAAAAATCTTGGGGTTGCCTCTCGCCTGTCCGAAGACGGCACGGTTGGCGCCGTACCTCCTCTCTCGCCAGGGCCTTAACTTTTGCCGATGGCCCTCTGCCCGCGAACATGTCCTCCCAAGACCACCATTCGCCCACCTGGGACATCGCCAACTTCTCCAGTTCCTTACCCGGCATTTTCTCCTGAACACGCTGCTTGGTCCTGTTTTGGTGGGATCTTCTGTCACGATCGTCGTAAGAACCGGACCAAGGCGCAGCGTGGTAAGCGTACATCTTTATTAATTAACGTACTTAACACACACAAACAAAACAACAAACCAAACGATACGTGAAGTCCTAGGTTATACACCAAAACAAACCTTACGGAACAAGATCCCACCATTAACTAGTGCCAACCGGCTGCCTAAGTATGGTTCCCAATCAGAGACAACGAGAATCAGCTGCCTCTGATTGGGAACCACCCTGGCCAACATAGAAAACACGAACTAGAACGAAACATAGAAAATACAACATAGACACTACACACCCTGGCTAAACATTAAAGAGTCCCCAGAGCCAGGGCGTGACAAAATGAGGTCCCAGGAATATTCACCCAAGGTACCATTACTGTAAATATGTAGCGAAATTTCACATCCATTACCTCCTAAACAGTGTAAATGTATTGATACTTTGGACTACATGTTGTTTGGCTAATGTCACCCATGTCTTCTAAGTCTCCTCCTGTACCCACACACATACAGATAGCCTTTCCTCAATTATGAATTCATCAGTGGCCACCCCCCAGACCTTTTTTAAAGTGGGTATCAGTCTTAATGTAGGCTTATACACATCAATAACTTCATTACATCAGTCAAGCCATTAGGATTTATATAAGTGTTCATTCTTGGCCTCTTTCTCCTTGTGCAGAAATTACTTTCCCATCAGACATCACTTCAGATTAGACTCCTGACTCCTGTTGGAACATCATGTTGCATGTACAGTAAGAGGTTAGTGTGGGGGTAAACTGACTGAGGGAAGAAATAATCACGCTTAAAAACAGAGTATCCGTACTGCAGCCATAAATTAATAATATGAATGAATCATCCATGGAGGAATTATAATATATTATTCTTACTGTAAGTGCTTTCTGGCCTCTTCAATATACAAGCAATGATAATAGATCATTAAAACAATTCCTTGAGCGATTGAACCTCCTGCACCCAGACAAGATCATTCTTAGGCTACCATCTGCCTCTGTCTTTGGTATTGTGCATTACTTTGAAAACTGCTGCTGCAAGTCTGAAAGAATCATAGTTTTGTTTACCAGCTTGCTGGGAGTGTGTGAGTGTGAGTTTGTGTGTGTGGCTGAGCAAATCTCCCAGAAGGTAACTATGCCATTTTTCTTTTGTCATTGACAAAGTACCTGCCTGGGAGTCCTAAATTGACTATGGTGTGAGGACCTCTAGTGGACTGTAGATTAACTACAGTCACTGCACAATAACCTAACCTTGAGTTAACCACCATGATCACCAATGGAGTGCTGTCTGTCACCCAGGGGACATGGAGGACGGACGGACAGCCATGCTAATGTTGTTTGGTCAGGCTGCTTACACTGTCACCCCCCCATTAAACCAGCTGCTGAATGGAGAGATTAGCCCCATCTCTCACTCCTCTCACTCATAGAAAAAGGCCCTCTCTGGAGCTGACCGGGTTTAAGGGACTGATAAATTGCTTCTGCTCGTTCCTTAATATATCCTGACCTTTACTACACACACACAGATGTGTATTTTCCCTGACGCGCTAGCCCCTACATACTGTATATTATTTGTTATTACGGCTGAAATTGCTTTCATTAGAATCTCTCTCTTCATCATGGGTATTTGCATTGGGTGTAACCTTTATCTACTATGATCAGATAGTCTTTCCTCAATTATGAATTCATCAGTGCGCACTAATGTTAAAATATTATTCTAAATGCACTTGGACACAGCTTTAACCTACAGTACTTACTTCAATGAATCATTGGCTATTGGTACTAAATAGTCATTCCCTCATATTCCGACTCAAAAAGACCTTGGATAGGAAATCACATCTATGTAGAAAAAGCTGTTTCTGGAGAACAAAGAAGGGCTGGGCTGCACTAGTTAATTACCAGATTGAAGACTGAGCATCATTTAAAAGCAAGGCAAGCAATCAAACCAGAACCCCCAATCTCTCCGAAGTAATTACTAGATCCATGCCTTCTACACCGAGCTGTCAATCACTCCACACAATCAGGCTCCAGCTTCATACTGAGATAAAGCGCTCTCTACAGTTAAAGGGATTGCAATGAGACAAAAACATTTTAGACTTTGTGTTTGTGTGTCTGTGTCTATCGGGAATTGTTTTAATGAGCAATTGATACAGATCAACAGGCTATCATCCTGAGTCAGTTCAGCCTCGGGCACACTTCTCTCACTCTGATGTCAGTAATACTTTTCAGCATGGACACACACACATTCTCTTTCTATAAGAGGATTTCCTGGGCTGTTTAGTTGAGAGTGAGTGAGGGGGTATTTTAATTGGATTTTGAATGATCCCTTCCACAGTGTTGAACTCCAAGGCTTTTGGAACGAGTTTACTGTTGGTTCTGAAGTGAGTTAAATTCCTTCAAAGCCTTTTGTATTTTTTTGTTTTCTGAGAGGGCTTTGGTTATAATTTAAACTGACTCCTTCCCTTATGGTATCTTCCCCAAAACTACTATAGGAGAAACAGAGAACTTTCCGGAGAAGAAAGAAAGCACAATGGTCACATTGTATCACTGGGGGAAAGCCTTATCTACTACACTGACTCACTGCTGCTAACTAAACATGGGGAACTTAAAGAATAAGGGAGATGAAACAGGATGGTGTCACCCTGGACCTGAACATCACTTGTTAAGGTTGCTATTGCCTAGATGTTAATGATCCCTCTGTTGACAATGGTAAAGATGAGAGAGAATTATAGATACAGACAAAGATGGTGACAACAGCAACTGCACAATCTCTCTTGTGTGTGTGTGTGCAAGCGTGTGTGTGAGATGTGAAGCTCTGAGTGTGTCTGAGATCTGGAGGCGGCGTACAGGGGAGGACAACATTCAATTAGAGCCAATCTCAGAATTACAGCTAATCAGACAGGAGAGATAATGTGTCTGCAATGAGGATGATAAGGTCAGGTTGGAGGGGATAGGGGAGCTGAGTGTAATACTGCAGGTCTGGAACCTCCCTTTGGACAGGACTGTCTGCAGAGATGCTCACTGAGATGCTTTCAAAATGGGGATAGGAAACAGTAACCCCGATATAAAAGAGAACAAGGGATAGGAGCTATACCCATATGTGTTCAATGAAAGGGTTTATACAGGTAGGCTGGAGAAAGTGAATACATCTGTTGGTGCTGTGGCTACCTTGATGACATTTCTAGAGATATAGAGATGTATTGTTTGCTCAGACTGTCGTCTTTTAGAGATCATTATCCTTGTTGACAAGCAACAGCAGCTGTGGGAGTAATAGCGGGAAAAAAGCAGAAGGATAATTCAAATCTTGGCATGGCCAGCACATTACAGGCTCCAGCTGTGCATTTCAGTGGTGTTTAAAAATAACATTTATGCGTTGGTGTTTTATTATACAGTCTGCCATCTACCTGGTATTTTCTTTTGAAATGACTCGGTCAAAATGGTGATTATAATAATTACCTTTCGGCAGTGGTGGAAAAAGTACCTAATTGTCATACTTGAGTAAAAGTAAAGATACCATAATAAATGACTCAAGTAAAAGTGAAAGTCACCCAGTATAATAATAAATAATAATAATATGCCATTTAGCAGACGCTTTTATCCAAAGCGACTTACAGTCATGCGTGCATACATTTTTTTTTGTGTATGGGTGGTCCCGGGAAGATCGAACCCACTACCTTGGCGTTACAAGCGCCGTGCTCTACCAGCTGAGCTACAGTAAAAGTCTAAAACTATTTGGTTTTAAATATACATTAGTATCAAAAGTAAATGTAATCGCTAAAATGTAATTAAGTATCAAAAGTAAAAGCATAAATCATTTCAAATTCCTTTTATTAAGCAAACCAGATGGCACCATTTTCTTTTATTTCTTTTATTTACGGTAGCCAGGGGCACACTTCAACATTTAGACATAATTTACTAACGAAGCATGTGTGTTTAATGAGTCCGCCAGATCAGAGGCGGTAGGGATCCCTAGGGATGTTCTGTTAAGTGTGTGAATTGGGCCATTTTCCTGTGCTGCTAAGCATTCAAAATGTAACAAGTACTTTTGGGTATCAGGGAAAATGTATGGAGTAAAAAGTACAATATTTTCTTTAGGAATGTAGTGAAGTAAAAGTAGTCAAAAATATGAACAGTAAAGTACAGATACCCCAAAAAAACTACTTAAGTAATACTTTAAAGTATTTTTACTTAAGTACATTGCACCACTGCCTTTCGGTTTCTTTGGGATTCATGTAGAAAATAGCCCTCTATATCATTTGGTAAATAACTGAATGTACAAACTGTTACTGTACCACGTGATTTCTAACTTAATACCAGGTCAATAGAGGCTGAAACAGGACTGTGAAATACATTTTTGCATTTTCCTCTGCTGTCTCAGCTGTTAAGTAACCTTCACTCATTTGTTTTGTGCAATATGTTGAAGGGAGGCTTGTCAACACACAAACCCAACCAGGATCCTCCTGAAAACCATGGCGTGCTGCCCAGCTAGCACATTTGGTTTCTTGGAAGTTGTGGGAACGTACGTTTTTCAACCCTCTGAGAACAGAAGTGAAAATGTTCCTGATAAGTTTTAATTAACGTTCTGAGAACTAAAATTATAGTTTACTTGAAAGGAAATTCAATAACTTTCAGAGAACATGTTTCAATAAGACTTTTAATAAAACTGCTAGCTTAGTTTGGGTTAACCTCCAAAAACAGATAGGACACATGGAAATGAATTTGCTTTGGCATTAATCATGCAAACACATTTCTTTTTTTTGTTTTGTGGCACAGCATCAGTATGATTCAAACCTAGGATGGAGCTTGCATTCTATGTTTTTTTTAAACTCATACAACACTGTTAATTTTAGACAATTCAAACAGAGTCCATTTCAAAGGAAACAAGCACTCATTTAGATCAGGTGTGGCCAATTAGTGGGCGTGGCCAACAAACCTGAACACACTTAACAAGATAAAGGATAGAGAGAGTTTTGTTGAAACTGAAAGAATAGAATGTATATGTTTTTAAATAACATTTGTAGAACCATTCTTAGAATACTCTCAGAACGTTCTCGGAACAATTTGAAAACATGACTTGAAATAGTATCATGAGGGAACCTGTAGGAAACGTTATGCTGAAGTACTGTAATTCCCACAGAAGAACATTATTCCGAGAACGTTAAGAAACAATGTGGGAACATGACTTTAAATATAACCACGAGGAAACCTGTAGGAAACGTTATGCTGAAGTACTGTAATTCCCACAGAAGAACGTTGTTTCTTAACGTTCTCTGAACTATTTCAGAACATTCCCGATGTCAAACCAGTTGGACAACATTCCTAGAACATTACCAACATTTTAATTAAATGTAACCATCTTTGAACTTTTAGGAAACGTTCTGTTAAAGTAATGAAATACCAAGCAATTATCCTTCACCATTCCCAGAAAGTTGTGGGAAGGTTGGATGCAAAAGAACCATAGGACAACCACACTCTCACCAAGCTCTAAGAAACATATCGTTCTCAGAACATGATGTGCTAGCTGGGTGAGAAGTAACAGTCTGCCTTTGCATTTTAAAGCATTCTTAATTGATGCCAAATATGGCACAATTTCACTCAAATTATCTAAAACCAGGGGCTGCATTTTCAGATAAAAGCCCCTCAATGCCAAAACAGTGTTATGTTATGATGCAGTCTCTCTTTTTTCTAGAAGATCTTTGGGAGGGCAAAGTGGCACAAGATGGCATTATGGACTTAGTCTTGAGCTGACTGGAAGAGAGTTTCTAACTTTGTTAACTCCATTCCCCCTTCCTGCCCCTGCTCTATGCAACAACAAAAAAATGTTTTACTTCTGCCAGATCATCTTTGATCCAGCAGCTTTGAATCCCTCTCCAGATGCTGCCTCCGGAGCTATACTACTGTCCAGAACCAGGGCCAGATCCAGAACCAAGGCCACAGCCAGGCTGAGGCCAGGGATGTCCAGACACACACAGTTAAGACAGCTGCCACCATAGCCAGTCCAGGAACTGGACCTAAAAATCGGTCATTCTTTGGCGAGCTCTCATATTACAACTGAGTGCAATGTGATGATGACGACTATTTTAAACAATGCATTATATAATTCAAGACATTATTGTGACAAACAACACAAACAACATTTGTTCAATTTAAAGGTGTTTATTATTGAAATCAAGGGAGATTTCGGACACAGTCTGATTGAGTCTCCTCCACTACCATGGCCGTCTAGTTGAGTCGCTTGACACAGACAAAGGCAAACAGGTTGGAACAGGTCAGATCATTTCATTGCATTCCACCTGGCCAGTTTGTGAGAACACAGTCTTCAGCGCCTTCGTCATTATCTGGCTGCTCTCCGTTCCAGCGGGTGAAGTCCACCTGGGAGCCGTCAGACCACATCCACCTGCCCTCCTTGTGGGTGTCACTCAGTCAGATCCAGGTGGGACTCTCAGCAGGATCATAGCTCTTGATCAGGTTGTTTATAAAGTAGTGTTCATCCAGGTTGTGGACAGAGGCCCGGTTAGCTTTCTGAGACACGCAGTATGACTCTACATTAGCCCAATCAACACACGTGGCAATGTACTTGAAGCAACGGCCATTAGAGCTGTACCAGCCCATGGGGCAGGAGCCCTAGAATAGCTCTCCATCCCGGCCAGACAGAACATAGCAAGGCTGAGGAGAGAGAAGAAACAGTGGAGCACTGACATGGTGAAAAGGTGATGAGATCTGCAGCTCTGCTCCTGTGTACGTGGCTGGTAGGCTGAGAGGTTCACTGGGCCAGGCTTTTATTTCATTTAGAAAGGATGGGACAAGGTTTGTTGCTAGGCGGGATATCATTGGTAGATCATTTCTGGACGTGGAACCCTCATCATCTCAAAATGAACGGTATGCAAATGTCATCTTTGAGGCTGTTTAGTCAGTGCATTTGGCAACAACAAAAAACCACAGAAATCTGAGGTTTTAAGTGTATTTCTCTCTACCTTCACTAAGAGCTGTATGAATAAGCTGTAAAGGGCAGCACTACAAGATAAGTGCTATTGCCACATAACCCAGTCCTTATCTCTGCAGCTGTGTTCTTCCCATAATCTATCCCAAGTTTAGATAGAAGGGAAAAAAAGACACCAAAATAAACCTTACAAAAGCCAAAATATAACTTTTGGGTCAATCCTAAGTGAGATCAACGACAGTCCAGAAGTCTTCATCTAGGTAACTAAGCATACAGATACAGTAGTAGGGTTTAGTATTGTATTTTGTGTACTGTAGGCAGTCCAACAGTAAGCAGGTTTCCATTGACCCAGGTTTATTCGACAAAAGCAATGTTTTAACAAAAAAACATTGCGATATAGGACACTTTTTCTAAAGATCGGCAACACTTTTATACGTTCGACAGGGGTGGATTTGTCTTTTGTCGAAATTGCTTTATTGGCAAGCGGTGATCACGTAACTATAAGCTCCACTCCACATGTAATTCTAAATGCCTACTGCAAATAAATGTTCACCTATAAGAATTGTGTTTCTTTGCAGGACAAGGATTGTCCTGACCTTCAATAATGCTTGAATTACTTCGTCTTGCTTTACTGGTTGGCTGGCAAGTTTCACCGTCCAATTATTTCAGATCTTCAGGAGTGCACCTTGGCGATACGTTGGAACATGAGAAGTATTAGAATTTGGTAAATATTAGTCAATTATTGCATTCTATCCATGCTGGTTTTCGCGGGCTACCTGAGACATGAAACTGATAGGTGGGAGGGCATTTATTAATGCGCAATTTGCCTAAATTGGTAATGGAAACACTTCAACCACTATATTTGTTTTCGACTGTAGGTTTTTGCGAAAGGTGTGACGTCATTACGTCCAGCTGTTTTCATCGACACAAGATACATTTACATTTTTAGTCATTTAGCAGACGCTCTTATAGTTAGTGAATACATTTTTTTATTATTTTTTTTATACTGGCCCCCCGTAGGAAACGAACCCACAACCCTGACGTTGCAAACGCCATGCTCTATCAACTGAGCTACATCCCTGCCGGCCATTCCCTCCCCTACCCTACCCTGGACGACGCTGGGCCGGCTGGCTGCTCCTGGATTCGAACCAGGATCTCTAGTGTCACAGTTAGAACTGAGATGCAGTGCCTTAGACCACTGCGCCACTCAGGAGGTCAGATAGTTAAATGGAAATGCTCCCTAGCAGGCAATTGTCGCATCTATACTTAACAAAAATATAAATGCAACATGCAACAATTTCAAAGATTTTACTGACTTACAGTTTATATAAGGAAATCAGTCAATTAAAATAAATTCCTTAGGCCCTAATCTATGGATTTTACATGACTGGGAATAAAGATATGCATCTGTTGGTCACAGATACCTTAAAAAAGAGGTAGGGACTTGGAATCAGAAAACCAGTCAGTATCTGGTGTGACCACCATTTGCCTCATGCAGTGCGATACGTCTCCTTCAGATATAGTTGATCAGGCTGTTGATTGTGGCTTGTGGAATGTTGTCTCACTCCTCTTCAAAGGCTGTGCAGTTGCTGGATATTGGCGGGAACTGGAACACACCGTCATACACGTAAATCCAGAGCATCTCAAACATGCTCAATGGGTGACATGTCTGGTGAGTATGCAGGCCATGGACGAACCAGGATATTTTCAGCTTCCAGGAATTGTGTACAGATCCTCCAGGAATTGTGTACAGATCCTCCAGGAATTGTGTACAGATTATCATTCTGAAACACGAGGTGATCGCGGTGGATGAATGGCATGACAATGGGTCTCAGGATCTTGTCACAGTATCTCTTTGCATTGAAATTGATGTCGATAAATGCAATTGTGTTCGTTGTCCTTAGCTTATGCCTGCCAATACCATAACCCCACCGCCACCATGGGGCACTGTGTTCACAACGTTGACATCAAGAAACTGCTCGCCCACACCACCCATACACGTGGTCTGCAGTTGTGAGGCCGGTTGGATGTACTGCCAAATTCTCTAAAACAACGTTGGAGGTGGATTATGGTAGAGAAATGAACATTCAATTCTCTGGCATGGCAACAGCTCTGGTGGACATTCCTGGAGTCAGCATGCCAATTGCACGGCCCCTCAAAACTTGAGACATCTATGGCATTGTGTTGTGTGACAAAACTGCACATTTTAGAGTGGCCTTTTATTGTCCCCAGCACAAGGTGCACCTGTATAATGAGCATGCTGTTTAATCAGCTTCTTGATATGCCACACCTGTAAAGTGGATGGATTATTTTGGCAAAGGAGAAATGCTCACTAACAGGGACATAAACAAATTTGTGCACAAAATTTGAGAGAAATAAGCTTTTTGTGCGTATGGAACATTTCTGGGATCTTTTATATCAGCTCATGAAACATGGGACCAACACTTTACATATTGCGTTTCTTTTTTTTTGTTCAGTGTATTTTCTAAGCGAACTTTCTAAATGTCAAAAAAAAAATCACTGGACAACTTATTGGAAACGTAGCTATACTGTCTTGATGCAGTGTTAATCGTGAATCCCTAGCGCCATCTACTGACCATATTCTTAAAAGGTCACCGGTTCACACAGTATATTCCCTTGATCACGTTGTACAATAATTGCCCATATTACATTTCATCATATTTGAGGTACTATTATTTTACTATTACTGTAACTAATAACTAAAATACAGCAAAAGCTGAAATTAAATTAATTAACATCTGTATTTTTCCATACAAACACATTTTTTTAGGATAGGCTACTATGATGGTTTCATTCATTCATGACAGAATATACAATGTTGCAACCTTTTATTTTACTGTCTATGGTTTCAACAGTTACCTTGGCTTATTCCCAGTGTTGTCTACTACTTCACTTGAAAAACACGCTCCATAACAAAATGTTATAAAATTATGTGACGTAGTCAAAAGGGCGGAGTTAGCTACTCCGGCGGCTTGCCTTGTGGGATTCAACATCAACTCGCCAAAGACCTGTCTCAGAAAGTTGGTTTATTTACGTATTTGTGAAAGGGTACCATGGATTTAATATAAGTAAATAGTTTATTGACAAACTTCACTTGACCTATCTCTGATAGTCATTTATCTGGTAAGTTTTGGGTACATTTCTAGCCGTTTAGACCTTGTCATTTCGCTAATGTATGAGGGAGTAGAATTCAGTCTGTTGAGAATGTCGACCATTTAAATTAAAAACATTTTTTTTTGCCGGTTTGACTGTCATCAAAATGAAGTTGACAAGAGACATAAATAACTTGCCGCTTACGTGTCGAGAAACAGGCTAGCTAGTGTTGTGGATTGTAATAGTTATGATCTATAATACAATAATTCATGTATTAAATTAGTGGAGGTAACGTGTCATTGCACAAGGGAATTTCCTGAAAAAGTGTGATAATGTAGCTGCTGCACTATTGTCTGTACATGTTTCGTTTTTGTAGCTAACTATGCCATGAAAACCACTCTTTATTTTGAAGTCCAAGCTACTGTATCTGTGTCAGCTGTTCACTGTATAAAACGAATTAACGTGATTAAAAATAAGAAAAAACACAGTCACTAGGCTTAGCCCAGTTGATAGATTCCACTTTTCTCAAATCCCAGCTAGGTAAATGATTTTGGTCTGGCTCAGTTGTTGTGGTCATCGTCCTGTGATTACCGTTGATCTCAGCATGTTAACCGATCAATCAGCTACAACAGTTTATGACCTAAAGAGTAGTGACTTTGCAATTGAGGACAATCAAGCGTTTTGCATCAGGCCAGCTGTCTAGTTGGTTTTACAGCTGATGATACAGCATTTCTCTTTGTTGTCTTTACAAAGCCCATTCCTCTGACCTTTGCGTAATGTTGATGTGAACTTGTGATGTACAGAGGATGTTTTGTTAGTTACAGTTCTCCAGTGCTGTGTCAAGTGAACTCTAACTAACACTAGGGTTTGTCTATTGTACATTTCAGGGCAGAGCTCCAGAGGTTGAGCTACAGCCATGGTGCAACAATACCAGTCACCTGTAAGGGTCTACAAACACCCCTTTGAGCTGATAATGGCGGTAAGTTATGTATATTTGTGTGTGTTTAGGCCTATGCCTTGTCTATGCATATATGTGTGGGATGTTTGTGAGAGGTTGCAGTGCAAATTGGACCCAGATGCCCAGGCAGTCAGACTGCCAGTGTTTTGTGCTGCAGAAACAGGTTTCTATGCAGGCAAACCACCCTATCTCATCTCATACAATATATCTTTATACACTGTATTACAGTGTCCCTGGGCACTGTATTATGTCATGTTCTAGTGTTTTGTTTGTGAGATCATTGTTTATCCACCTTTTATTTTGGAAACCCAGGACAACCCTAGTCTGATTTTTATTTAGTCTGCAGTATTTCTGTTCACCCAACCTAATTAGTCATGGCAGCAGATAACACAATATCATATTTATTCTAGAGTATGAGACTGTAAAATAGTATGATTTATTTAGTAACTTTTTGCCTTTAGTATTTTTGCAGGCACCTAGACTGAAGTGACTCTCTCTGTTAAGTGCAATACCATATATTAGCTTTTCCACTTGCCCTGCTGTAATACCCATCATTCTTGATTTCAGTCACCGATCACCACTGCGTAGATGTACTGTACTGATGCAGCAGTAGTTCTGTAGATGGTTGCAAAAGTCATAGGCAATACACCAAACCACAATGTCATACATATACAGTATCTTGTGACTTGGCAGGAAGTCAGCATTCTTATAATCCCAGTTCAGTGAATAGATCAGATCACATGGCTTCAGACAGAGTGGGGGGGGTTGGGGCCCAGTGTTCTAACAGGAAGTCAGGCCCAAAACACAATCAATGTTTAACCATGATATTTATATATTTATTAAGGATCCCCATTACTCTTCCTGGGGTCCAGCAACATTAAGGCAGTTATATACTATTTAAAATATTACATGACATTACATTTCATAACACTTTTCACAACACATTAAGTGTGTTCCCTAAAACCACTACTCTACTACCACATATCTACAACACAAAATCCATGTCTATGTGCGTGTCTTATCATGTGTCTGTGCCTGCGTGTCTCTTCACAGTCCATGCTGATTCATAAGGTGTATTTGCATCTGTTTTTTAAATCAGATTCTACTGCTTGCATCAGTTACCTGATGTGGAATAGAGTTCCATGTAGCCATGACTCTATGTAGTACTATGCGCCTCCCATAGTCTGCCTCTCTCTCACCACGCCACCAGCTGTCTGTCTCTCAGGGTCATCTGTCAAAGAGGCCCCATCATGCTCTATGGGTTTTAGGTTTAAGAGCATGCACATGACAGCATGCCTTGGTGTGGCTGCCTGGGAAGGTTATCTATTTTGGATGTACTAGTCTTCTCAGTCTGATATGTGGTGCATTCTGGCTTGTGACACAGGACAAGCGGTACTCTAGCTCCTCCTCCCATCTCTTCTCTCCTCTCTCCCCTGGGCCTGCTACCACTGTGACTTCCTGCTTAGCTGTGGCTGACTGGCTGCTCTCTGAACTAGGCCCTTAGTGTCATTAGGCCTTGCTGCGCTTGGTCCCTTCTGCTGCCTGGCCTACCGCCACAGCTGGTCTGCCCTGTTAGGGCTGACAGGACTGCTCCATCTGGTGTATTTTGTGGCTTAGTACAGTACAGTTGCACTACAGAGAGAACATGCTGTACGAAGGGTTGTTTATATCATATCAACCCCCACATCTTTTCACTGCACAACCTCAGTGTTTTATGGTGAATAACTGCAATCAGTATATCTTATGATTTATATCCACTTTTATTTTCTAAACTCATGAATTTAAGCTCTTGGCTCTGCATCTGTTTACCTTGTTTCTGCTCTGTTTGAGACGCTGTGCCACTTCCTGTTCTTTGGGGTTATCTATTAAGCCAGAAGCAAGTTACATTATATAATGCAAAGGTTCAGCCCAGGAAAAGGTAATTACTGACAAAGCTTAGCTCATTAAAAACACTGCAATTGTTTCTGATGTAAATGTCCGTTTTCACTATGTTACGCAACAACCTGATTGCGGTGGAAGTCAGGTGCTCTGTTTTTTCTCTAGCTGTGGCTCTGCTTTACCAAATACCACAAAACACAACCTTTGTCCCCCAGGAGTTCTTGTCTCAGTTCTAGTCTTGGCAACATCTTTTAAATGTCTGGGAATGTTTTGTTATACTTCCATTCACACACTGTCAGCGTGATTCAAAGGCACATCAAAGATGATCAGTTGATTTAAAGGCTGTGGGGCTGTGAAAAGGCTGTTCTAATGACAGAGCAGTTTACAGTAGATAGAGGGCTAGCCTAGAGGCTTCCTCTGTCCTATGACTGACCGTCCCAGTGACTGATCCTTGGCTTGGCCCACTGACAGACATTACAGTGTCACTCCTGTCCTGACCCCATCTTCACACTAAGCATGTTGGTTTACCGCTTATCACTGACATCAACATTCCTCCGTTCTCAGGAGGAACGTTTATGTAAACAGATTCGTTTTTCATATTGGGCAGGGATTGGAGAGGCAGCATAGTGTGACGTAAACAGGTAGCTCAGTATGAGCTGTACTGTAATTACAGTGGCAGTCTGAATGACCCTGCTGCAGAGAGTCATCATGAAACTAAATACAGCCTACCTTATCTCAGTCAATCAATTACATTTATTTATAAAGCCCTTTTTACATCAGCAGTTGTCACAAAGTGCTTATACAGAAACCCAGCCTAAAACCCCAAAGGGCAAGCAATGCAGATGTAGAAGCACGGTGGCTAGGAAAAACTCCCAGGAAAGACTGGAACCTAGCAAGAAACCTTGAGAGGAACTAGGCTCTGAGGGGTGTCCTGTCCTCTTCTGGCTGTGCAGGGTGGAGGTTATAAGACTACATGGCCATTAAGGCCAGATCGTTCTTCAAGATGTTCATAGATGACCAGCAGGGTCAAATAATAATCACAGTGGTTATAGAGGGTGCAAAAGGTCAGCACCTCAGGAATAAATGTCAGTTGGCTTTACCTAGCAGAACATTCAGATGTCGAGGACAGCAGGTGCTGGAGAGAGAGGGTGGAAAGGGGGGGGTGGATTTAGAGGAAAGGGGGGGGTGGATTTAGAGGGAGCATACAGGACAGATCACACAGGACACCAGATAAGACAGGAGAATTACACCAGATAGGACAGACTGACCCTAGCTTTCTGGCATATAGACTATTGCAGCATAGATACTGGAGACTGAGACAGGGGGGGTAAGGGGACTCTGTGGCCCCGTCCAAAGTTACCTCCGGACAGGGCCAACCAGGCTGGGTATAACCCACCCACTTTGTCAAAGCAAACCACCACCAAAGGGATATCAACAGACCACGAACTTACTACAGAGACAGCAAGGGTGGTTTGTTACTCCAGTGCCTTGCGGTTCACCTTCGCATCCCTGGGCCAGAGTACACTCAATCATAGGACCTACTGAAGAGATGAGTGTTCAGTAAAGACTTAAAGGTTGAGACCGAGTCTGCGTCTCTCACATGGATCGGTAGACCATTCCAGAAATTGAGCTCTATAGCAGAAAGCCCTGCCTCCAGCTGTTTGCTTCGAAATTCTAGGAACAATAAGGAGGCCTGTGTCTTGTGACCATAGCGTACGTGTAGGTACAGTTGAAGTCGGAAGTTTACATACACTTAGATTGGAGTCATTAAAACTCGTTTTTCAAACACTCCACAAATTTCTTGTTAACAAACTATAGTTTTGGCAAGTCGGTTAGGACATCTACTTTGTGCATGACACAAGTAATTTTTCCAACAATTGTTTACAGACAGATTATTTCACTTATAATTCACTGTATCACAATTCCAGTGGGTCAGAAGTTTACATACACTAAGTTGACTGTGCCTTTAAACAGCTTGGAAAATTCCAGAAAATGATGTCATGGCTTTAGAAGCTTCTGATAGGCTAATTGACATCATTTGAGTCAATTGGAGGTGTACCTGTGGATGTATTTCAAGGCCTGCCTTCAAACTCAGTGCCTCTTTGCTTGACATCATGGGAAAATCAAAAGAAATCAGCCAAGACCTCAGTAAACAAATTGTAGACCTCCACAAGTCTGGTTCATCCTTGGGAGCAATTTCCAAACGCCTGAAGGTACCACGTTCATCTGTACAAACAATAGTACGCAAGTATAAACACCTTGGGACCACTCAGCCGTCATACCGCTCAGGAAGTAGACACGTTCTGTCTCCTAGAGATGAACTTACTTTGGTGCGAAAAGTGCAAATCAATCCCAGAACAACAGCAAAGGACCTTGTGAAGATGCTGGAGGAAACTGGTACGAAAGTATCAATATCCACAGTAAAACGAGTCCTATATCGACATAACCTGAAAGGCCGCTCAGCAAGGAAGAAGCCACTGCTCCAAAACCAGAGTAGGCACATTTGCTATTTAATGCAACAGTTTTTGTTACAAAACTATCGCTAGTGTTGAAAATGCGATGGAAACCAGGAATACAAGTAGAACACTAAACAATTTTAAATAAACAGTTGCATTCATGAGTTTTATTGACAAATGTCAAGGTTGGAAGGCAGTTAGCCTGGGTACCTCTCTTTAGCTAATCCACTCCCTGTACTCATGTCATGTGCCAAAGAAAAACACCACCTGCTGGAGAAGAGATTTTGGGCCCACTTATCCCTCTCGCTTCACCTCTTCCTCTCTGGTGTGACTCACAAATTTCAGTTAATTACTATAGCTCCCGCCTTGGGCAAATCAGTCTAATTTTGTAAATGCCGGATCTCTGGCAAGCCGCATCATTCACCCAAGTTTCGTCAACATCGGGCCAGTGCTGTCGAGATCGCGTGTGACTAACGTACAGACAAACGGCTGGACGGACGGAGAGTGATCCACAGTCCCCTCCCGGATTTCATCGTTGGGGACAATAAGGTCAGCCAAAACAAAAAACCTGATCAAATGAATTTATATGAATGCTGTACGTACAGAAATTGTTTGCACACTGAAATGAATATCCAACTAGTCACTGACAACTGTGTGGAGTTTGACAGCAATGATGTGAGCTTATTACAGTTTTATAGACACTATGTACTGAGATCTTCTATGTTGAACGACTCTTGTGTAGCTTGTGAGCGTCATAGGGCAAAACATGTTCGTGAGAGTCTCAGCTTTTCATATATAGCTTTTAATAGTTTGTAGCTCAAACCATTCGGACTACAGACATTTTTGTATAAAAGACCCAGCCCCCCGTGTTCCTTTGGGATCCACCCTTGTCTCACAAACACCGCTCTAGCTCAGCCCCTGTTAATCACACAAACTAATGGTTGGTACCACAGACTAATGGTCAAATGCATAAGAAATTGACCAATCCAATGGTACAACCCAATAGTCTGTAGCTCAAACACAGTGTTTTTAAAAGGGGTTAGAAGAAGTGATAGAACAGCAGCATATGTATTACAATTTGTTTTACCTTGATGCGTGACGCTCCCCACCTCTGCTTCGCCAACGAAACAAAAACAATAACAGTGGCCTTAGGGCAGACAGTGACGCTGTTTTCCCAAATGCAGATTCCATCTTTAACCTAAACATCATAACTATTTTTCTGATCAAAGTGATTATAACCCAGAAAATACTTTTACTGTATGCATTTTGTTTTCATCATGTGAGTAATATTGCATATTTTCTTCCTCCTTCCCCCTCTCCCTCCCTCTGTCTCCCGTTAGGCCTATGTGCGGAGGTTTCCAAACTGTCCCCTGATCCCCATCTTTGTGGACAGTGAGGTGGTCAAGGAGGAGCACAGTGATGACGGAGCCACTGTGTTCACTGAGAGGCGCTGTAAGGTGGAGGCAGACGCCCCCCGGCTGTTCAAAAGGGTATCTTACCTTTAACCTTTCACCTTTTAACTTTCCCCTTGAGCAGTGAAGCTACTCAAGCTAGTAATGTATAGTAGTGTCTGTTTTACTCTTATTTTCTTATGTGAAGGCTATTAGTGTTTATTTCCACTCAGACATGAATATCCTGGTAGGAATGTTGTGTTGATGTTGTGTTAGTGTTGTCCAGTGTTGATTGACCGTGGTCTACTCTGTGTGTCTCTAGATGGCTGGTGTGGACTACCTGTACTTCATCCATAAGAACACTCTGGACCGCAGGGAGAGGGCGCTGCACATCGAGGTCGTCAACGAGACCTTCTCCAACAGAGTCATCGTCCATGAGATCTGCAGCTACACGGTGTGCCCCACAACTATAATAATCATCGGTTACATGGGCTGCGTTTTACACAGGCAGCCCAATTCTGATATTTTTTACACTCATTGGTATTTTGACCAATCACATCAGATCTTTGCACATGAGATATTTTTCAGAGCTGATCTGATTGGTCAAAAGACTAGCAACGTATAGTGTTTGTGTCTGTTTGACTCTCTTATTTTCTTAAATATGTGAAGGCTATTAGTGATTATAATATATTAGAATTGAGCTGCCTGTGTAAACGCAGCCATACTCTCTCTTTATCACTGGAACATCATAAAACTCATGTCATATATAGTGTCAATGTTTATGATCACTATGTTTGATGTACAGTTACAAGATGACATGGAGTCATACCCTGGGTTGTTCTGAACAGAATGAGCATATGTTTGTCTATGTTTGTCTAATGCATATGCTTTTCATGTTTCTCCTATAAGAAACATTTTAATTTAGCAGTATCTATATAGGCCAATTACCACGAGTGTAAAGGGTTAATCCATTTGGAGTCTGTATTGTGATGTGTTGTGCTTCCTCCACAGGTTCACCCAGAGAATGAGGAGTGGACGTGTTTCGAGCAGACAGCCAGTCTGGACATCAAGTCCTTCTTTGGCTTTGAGAACGCGGCCGAGAAGCTAGCCATGAAGCAGTACGCCAACAGTATTAAAAAGGTGTGTTCATGTGTCAGTCTGTGAGCATGTGAGTACAGTATACATGTGAGTGTGATAGATGGTATGGCTATAGGATAAGGCAATGGGATATGCCATCATCATCATCTGCCATGCTGCTCCCCCATAAAGACCCAGTGTTACATGATCTTGTTTGCTCAGTCTATTCCCAGGCCTACTGTGATCCAGTCTGGCAGGTCTGTGTAAACTGTGTGTTTTTACCAGGATCTACCCGTTGGGCCATATATCCTGCTCAGCCATGTCACACAATGGTGTGTGTGCGCTCGTATGCGGCCAGGCGCGTGTGTAAACAAACCTGCAGTATTTGCCCACAGTGTTTGCTCATTACACTAGCTACCTGTACTTATGCTGTCATGTGCTCTGTCCTCCAGGGCAAAGAGATCATAGAGTATTACCTGAAGGAGTTGGAGGACGAGGGGGTGACCCACATCCCCCGCTGGAGCCCCCCTCAGGCCCCCCCACCAACTGCCAGGCTCCAGCTGCCACTCACCACTGCCAGTGCCCCTGCCAATGCCATCCCTGTGCACACAGCCAAGGAGACCCTCTCTGCCAGCCTCACAGAGCTACCGGCTGGCTCCCCAGATGGTCAGTGTTCCGAGTCAAAATCAACACCGTAATAAACACACAATCTGAACGATCTGTCACGGCTGAAGTCAGAATCCCATTCCAACATTCTGGCCTTGCCTTGGGCTGCATTGGGCTGGTAGACTGTGGGTATGCATTGGGGTATGTGTGTGAATTGACTGTGTCTGTGTTTTGGTTGCAGACAAGTTGGACGCAGACTACATCAGGCGTTACCTAGGAGACCTGACGCCGCTGCAGGAGAGCTGTCTTATAAGACTACGCCATTGGCTGCAGGAGACCCACAAGGGCAAGGTGAGATGTGTATGAACACACTCAAACTCTGACTCGAATAGCTGCAGACAAGAACAAGAGGAAAATGTGCATCCAAAGAACATCCAAGCGTGAATAAAACTCACATCCGACTCACACACACCACAACATCTGCATAAACACAATCTCCTCTCCCTCCCCTAGATCCCTAAGGACCAGCACGTGCTGCGTTTCCTGCGGGCCCGGGACTTTAACCTGGAGAAGGCCCGGGAGATCCTGTGTCAGTCGCTCACCTGGAGGAAGCAGCACCAGGTGGACTTCCTGCTGGACTCCTGGGAGAGACCTCAGCTGCTACATGACTACTACACTGGGGGCTGGCACCACCATGACAGAGGTAGGTACCACTCGGAGCAGGATAGGGTTAATGGCAGGGTTGTGTTCAATGGGCACAGACAGAAGATGAAAATATATTTTGAAATGGGAAATGAGTGTTCTTAATGCACAAATTCAGGAAGTACTGTACCACCACAGTTTCACAATGTTTTCTTCCGTTTGTTTTCTAGTGAATGTGTCCCAGCTCTTATGTATTGGTAATGACTAACTGTAATGTCTGGTTGCTTCTCTGGAATTGACATCACTAGCTATGTTTCCATTAACTTGTCCAGTGATTTATTTTTTTACATTTTAGAAAGTTTGCATAAAGAATAGTTGTGACAATTGCCTGCTACGGTGCATTTCTGTTGAACTTTTCTGTGTCGATAAAAACAGCTGGACGTAATGACGTCAAACACTTTTTAGCAAAAACCTGGTGTCGAATACAAATTATGTGATTGAAGTGTATTTATTATCCATTTTGGCAAAATGTGCATTAATAAATTGGTGACAGCCTGTATGCCCACTCCCACCTATCTGTTTCATGTCTCAGGTAGCTTGCAAAAGTCAGCATGGATAGAATGCAAGAAATGACTAATATGTATCATGTGCCAATGTAACGCCACGGACCGTGCCATGGTGAAACTTGCACTCCTCTAGCTCAGAAATAATTGGATGGTGAAACTTGCATCCAGCCAACCAGAAAAGCAAGGCAAAGCAATTCAGGCATTCTTGAAAGTCAGGACAATCCTTGTCCTGCAAAGAAACATTATTTTTATAGTATAATTCTTTTGGGATTTAGCAAGCAGTAGGCATTTAGAATTAAATGTGGAGTGGAGCTTTTATTTTTACATGATTATGTCACGTGCCCAGCGTACCGTGAAAATGGTTGGGCAATCATTATTTATTTGTCACAATAAAGAAAGTTGGGCAAAATAAAAATCCATCCCCGTCAAACATACCGTTTTTGTCGATCTTTAGAACATTTCTCCTACAGCTGCCGTTTCCATTACACATGCTGCAATGTTTTTTTTTTTTTTTATAAACCTGTGTCAATGGAAACCTGCCTACTATGTGTCATTGAGGGAAATCTCCCAGTCTGTGGGCATGAGTCAGACGGGTAGCTGTTGGTCGCATTCTCCTGCTCAGATGTTGCTTGCCTTAACCAATGTTTACATGCCACATCATCGCCTGTGTCATTAACTGACGGATTGCTAGAACATATGATGTGGTTAGCTGATACGTAAAATGCCTATCCAGGCGTTGTAAGATCTGGCATGTGTCAGAAACGTCTGGGCAGAGGAAATCACCCATTATCTCCACTTAGCTGATAGCCAATCGGACGTTTAGGACCTCAGACCAGGAAGTGGCCCATAATAACCATAATAACAATAACCCCCACCTAAAAGCCAAAACAGCTGGTAGTAAAACGCCTATATTTACATAAATGACTTTACTGTGAGTTGTAAATGGATATACCATAGATGTGATTATGGTCAACATAATCTGACTCAGTTTCTCTATTGATTTAACTGAATAATGTCTATTGCGTCTGTTTAATGTCATGATCATTACTGATCCTCTTGTAGCTTTGTTAACAGTGCGGTCATGTGTTTGTGTCCATGTCTGTCTGTAGATGGGCGCCCTCTGTATATTCTGCGACTGGGACAAATGGATACCAAGGGTTTAGTACGTGCCTTGGGCGAGGAGTCCCTTCTGAGACAAGTGAGTATGCCCCACACACACACACACACACACACACACACTCATCCAGATGCTGGGTATAAACACACATATATATAAATACATCAACACATACTATACACAAATGCTCGCCCTTCCGCTGACCTCTCACCTCTTCACTCTCCCTCAGGTCCTGTCCATCAACGAGGAGGGTCTGAGGCGTTGTGAAGAGAACACCAGAGTCTTTGGCCGACCCATCAGGTAGCTACCATTTTCATACTCACTCCTCTTATCTCTGTCTCCCCTCCCTGAATACAGTATGTCCTATAACCCCCCTGTCTGTCTGTCAGCTGCTGGACGTGCCTGGTGGACCTGGAGGGGTTAAACATGCGTCACCTGTGGCGACCCGGGGTTAAAGCCCTGCTGAGGATCATAGAGGTGGTGGAGGCCAACTACCCAGAGACCCTGGGACGTCTGCTCATACTGAGGGCTCCACGGGTCTTCCCTGTGCTCTGGACCCTGGTGAGAGCCTTTAACATCACATATTTTAGTGTACATTACATTGTACAGTGCTTTTTCTTTCTCCAACTTGATCACATTCAGGTATTAAATTCCATGTGCAGAGCGAACATATGAGACGACCTTTGACCCTGAGTGTCTGTGCTCTGTTCTCAGGTCAGTCCATTCATTGATGAGAACACCAGGAAGAAGTTCCTGGTGTATGCTGGGAATGACTACCAGGGGCCTGGAGGTCTGGTGGACTACATCGACAGAGAGGTCATCCCTGACTTCCTGGGAGGAGACTGCCTGGTGAGTCTGTCTGGCAGACCAGAGGCTCATCTGGCTGTTGTGTACATTAGACAGTACCCTTCTACATGCATATGAAGTAATATTGGCTAATGCTGTAATATAGTTAACAGTGGGTCCTCTTAAAAGACATTGTCCTAGCTGTGTGTACTGATAGAACTGGGGGCTGATTGTGTCTCGGTCTCTTGTGTCTCCTGTCATGTCATATCCAGTGTGAGATCCCTGAAGGAGGTATGGTCCCCAAGTCTCTGTATAGGACAGCAGAGGAGCTGGAGAGTGAGGAGCTGCGGCTGTGGACAGACACCATCTACAAGACTGCCAGTGTCTTCAAGGGGGCCCCACATGAGGTAACTTGATCTAATCAGTAACTACAGTACGTGTGTTTTCCAGCTTCTCAGTTGACAGTGCTCAAACAGTGGGTTAGGTGCCCCCCCCTGTGGAGAAATACAACACAACAGCAAAAAGCTGTATAAACCCATTACAGTGATTCATTATCTTTTGTCTGTAGTTTTGTTTTCTACTGTGTTCACTCACTACCAATCCTGTTCCAGCTGCTGATCGAAATCTCAGAGCCCTCTTCTGTGATCACCTGGGACTTTGACGTGTGTAAAGGGGACGTCGTCTTCAACATCTACCACTCCAGGAGGGCGCCCCAGCCCCCCAAGAGGGACGCCCAGGGGGCTCACAGCAGCATCACGTCGCCAGCCACCAACAACATGCAGCTGATTGACAGATCCTGGATTCTGGGGCAAGACTACAGTATGGTGGAGACAGCACTCACCTGCAAGGAGGGAGAGAGTGTTCAGGTAAGAGACTGAAACAGGCATGGTCACATCCACAGCTGGTACAGGTGGGTCTGATGATTGGTAGTACCTCATTTGGATTTGTGTGACTGGGTCTGTTCAATTGGCTGTGTTTCTGAAGCGTTCAGAATATATGTGTTCGTGATAACATGTACTACTCACCAACCTCAGGGCTGAATCCTAAGACGTGCGTGTAACTGAAACATCCACTGATGTCAGTGGGAGGTTTCTGTGTTTGGAGTTCTGTGCTGTGCACATATCTAGTCTCTTCATCCCTAGGCAGTGTCTCTGACCAGTGTTTCCGTTAGCTGGTAATTGCTGGCTTTTGGCAACAACAACAAAAACATTATTTTTTAAAACTAAAAGCCGACAAATAGAAACATTGCAATACATGGAAGTTGGTTCAAGTTGTCTTTCAATCCCATCTGTCTACTCTGTCTGTCTTTAGTTCACGCTCTCGATAGCAAACTTGCAACATTTTATCAACTGGTACCGTACCGCAAAGTTTCCAGCGCCAGTGAGTCTGACAAACAAAGCTAGATTCATCTCTCTAAAAGACAATTTACAGAGATGTCATAGAAGTCCACCAAGGAGTATTTAGATGAGGTAGTTTTGCATCCCTCTTCTAATCTAATGCCTGGTCGAGTAGCTAGCTGAAATGCTAAAAATGGTGCAAATCAGGTTGGCTGGCTACTGTACCAAGGACTGAGGCACATCCAAGTGGAAAAATGAAGCGATATTGAAAAGCCAGAGGGATGAAGGGATCAAGGAGCTGACGTTCAGTTGGTAGGCTATCATTCCTCCTTACGTAGCTCAATAATCATTGCAGTCACTTCCATGTCGTGTCAATCGGCAGTGGGCACTCCTTAAAAAACATTCGCCTACACGTGAGGGAATTCAAATGGGTTTCTATTACATAAAGTCTGTAATCTAGATATTGGATATTCTATTAGCTATAGCCGGCATTTGAATGGAACACTGCCTCTGACCCTCCACCTCACCTGTCCCCTCCTCCTCTCCCCAGGGCTCCCATGTGACGCGGTGGCCCGGGTTCTACATCCTCCAGTGGCGGTTCCACTGCTCCCCGGCCTGCTCTGCCTCCAGCCTGCCCCGGGTGGATGACGTGCTGGCCTCCCTGCAGGTCTCCTCCCATAAGTGTAAGGTCATGTTCTACACCGAGGTGCTGGGCTCCCACGACTTCAGGTCAGTCACCATTCACTATACTGTACTGTATAACACAGTGTATTGTTATAGTGATGCTTAGTGTGTAGGGCTGCTGCATGTCGGTGAATAAATGTTTTAGGCTAGCTTCTTTTTTTGGCAGTGTGTGTAGTTGTGTGGGGAAAATGTATTTGCTGTGATTTATAAGGGTGTTATAAAGATTCTTAGGGAAAAAATGCTCTAAGAAAATATGTTCTATGGATATTTAATCTATTGTCTGTGTGTCTGTCTGCCTGTCTGTCCAGGGGCTCTATGACCAGTCTGGAGTCCAGTCACAGTGGCTTCTCCCAGCTGAGTGCCGCCACCACCTCCTCTAGCCAATCACAGTCCAGCTCCACCGTATCAAGGTAGCATCCAGCCAATAGGAGGTGAAGGAGTTTGAGTTTTGCAACATGGAGATCCCATTTAGGATCTAACTGACTTCTGATACTGTTGACTTCTGCCCTGTTGCCTTAAAGAAAAACCAGCGCTGTACCAACACCTGCCAATGAGGACTTAACCTTACCGAAGGGGATGAGAGAACTGTTATGAACTGTATGGAACAAGGATAGCCTTTCCTTAATGCCATGTGGGTGGAACGGTGGAGTTCCTATCTGTGATCATCTTCTAGTACTTGCATTTAAAGCAGTGGAAGATGCACTTCTTTCTTTGTGTGCTAATAATAATCGATTTAATTAGTTTCGCTAGTGATATTATTAAAATATACATGTACATTGTTAATTTGTATCTGTATCCATAATTGGTGACATTAAGATTGCTCTGGAAATGGAATATCTGCTATATGAGCATCTGCTGAATGAATAAATGCATATGGAGATTTCTTGGAAACCATCATCATCCTCTTCTTCTTAGTTTTTCTTTCAATAACATTGTTCTTTCTTTTAAGGGGAAATGACAGATGTTTCCAATTTTATTGAAACTGAACAATAAAGCACTTCCCATTTTCAGCATTTGTGTAATACAATGATGATCACTGTTTCAGATGGTACTGTTGAAGTTACCCTTATTCACCATAGGATGTCAGTGTGCTACATGAGTAACGATACTACAAACAACCATACTAGAGTAGCCCTTCTCCAGCCAGTGATTCAGTCTTACCAGCCACTCTGTCACTCCTTTCTTTCTACTCCACCTTTTAAAGCTGTGTTGCTGAAATAGAGAAAGGCATGAGTTATAACTGAAATGGCCTATCAGAGATATTACTGTGAGAGGTTCCCAAACCTCTGCCATGGCTTTTCTAAAGCACTATTTGACCTTGGGGGAAGATGCAAATGTTGGCATGTGCATCAACAAGGTGGTACAGGCTACTGGGTTGTTACGTTTATTATTCCCTGCTAATTTAAATGCAGTGTTGCGTTCCTTCGCCCGCCTTGTGAATGTGCGCAAGGCCATGCAGTCGGCTGTTATTTACATAAAACCTTAATTTCCATAAACTAATCTCTAGCTAAAGCTGACTAATTAATTTTTTATTTTGTTGTTCTGTTGCCCTTGTGACTGTATTTGTTATACAGTAGCTGCTGATACGTACATAATGAAATGGCTGGCGGCCGCAGTGCTTGGTTGAGAGACGGCCTGCTTGGCTGTGCTTGGTTGTTGGGCTCCCTGCTGGGTTGTCAGTGTTGGTAAAACAGGACGTGCGCTGTCTGTCATTGCCAGGAGGATGTTTGCTGACTATTTCATTCAGCTCTAATGACCTCCCAGGACATGTTGTCCACAAACTCTGACTCTGGGCCACACGTTCCTCAAGTCTCATTGGCCAGTTAATTATTGAACTTTGTGCCCTTTACAGTCTAATTTCGTTCTCTTGATCGGGTAAACATCCGCATTGAGTTGGGGTAGACCAAATCTGCGTCATAGCCAAGCTATGTCGATAAACATTAGTATTCACCTTTTTTTGCCAAACACATTTACATGTACAGGAATTTGACTTGGTGAAATGGTGCTGACACAATAAACAGAATATACAGGCAGACAATAAACTAGCTGAGGAACGCTCGAGTCCGCCCCGAGCGTTCCTCAGCTAACGATAAACAAGATATACAGACATGTAGAAGCAGAGTTTACACATCCACATAGGGTATGAACAATCTTATGGAAACTAAGAACTACAAGCTTCACTAAACACTAAGCTACATTATAAATTATGTATGTAGAGATGTTTAAATAAAAACAAATGTACAGGATGATGTGCGGTGGGAAATATCTGAGTTCGGAGCATATGAGGATGTGCATAGAGTGCAAAGACCAATGTGCAGTTCTAGGATGATAGTGCAGGGTGCATAGTCCATGAATGAGAAGATCATCGTGGTCCAGGTGGCGGGAGGTATTGGTCGTGATTGACCTGAACCATCCTCTGGTGTGCCTTCTTGGTGATCGCTGTGATGTTGTCCTCCTACTTGAGGTTGTAGGAGATGATGGACCCCAGGAATTTGAATGTCTCAGCCATGCTCACAGCTGAGCCATTGATTTCAAGGGGGAGAGCTGATGAAGGATGTTTCCTGAAGTCAATCACCATCTCCACGGTGTGTATGCATTGGCCATGTGGCAGTGGCACCTCAGTCATAGACATGCTGCAGTGGTTAGAGAGGACCTCTGTAGACAGTATGCTGAGGATGCACACACAGTCCAGACTTAGGAGGAGTGCTGGTCTCTTGCCAATACAAGAGTCACTGATGTTGATTTGTTGATCTATTATGAGCATAGTGCTGGTGGGGATGATTCCATACCATGTGCCATTTTCCAGAGATGGCTGAAATTTACATATCTTAGGAAGCCATTAATGTGGAGTGGTACCATCATGTCATTGCTGCCTGCCAGTCTGCACTTTGTTTGCTGTGTGCTATTCATGTTGTATAGCTAGCTATACATTATTTACTGTGCCTCATTCTGTTTGATGAGGGCATCTTGTTTTATGCTTTTGCTTTTCTATGTCCCTCTATCTCTTTCCCTCGATTTCTCCCTCCCTCTCTTTCTCTCTCTTCTCTTTTGGCACCCCAGACTACATTCTCTCCATCTCTCAGTCCTGTGCTCCATGTGACCATATTAAGACTGTGTAACCGGACAGAGGGCTAGAAAGTCATGCTCCAGAGTGTGGCTTCTCATTAAAGACCAGGGCTGTGTTTCCTTCGCTTCCATCTGAAAAGTCTGACCTTCCTGTTAATTGAAAAGGAGAACTCCGGATGAGTCTGGTAAATCATTTTTAGGGAAGAAGAAGTTGAACAGAAACGTTTAAAGCAATGCCTGTGCCGTGTTACTTTGTGGTGTCTAAAGTTTCTAGAGCTCTGACTCAGTTCCTCATTGCTTTGATTAAGGTTAGTCTAAAAAGAGAATACTGATGACAGTTTTTACCCATGTGAACATGTCTTCTCAGAGGACATTGAGTATCTCAGTTGTATTAAAAGCTGTCTATTAACCAAACTCATATTCGGTAATACACTATGAAGGCCTGATTAATTTGTCCACAACAAGATAGATACAGTCAAGTCTATTTCTCTGTGGTTCCTCATCCTATCTCTCACATCTTACTGCATTGCTTCCCTGCAACAATAGTGCCATCAATCTATCCTCAATTTAGGACAGTTGTCTGAGTGCAGCCCTTGTTTGTAGCTATCTGTTTCGGTTATGTTGAAGTTGTTTTTTTATTGGTTCCTGAAGATCAATCCTGGTGTTATTTCTCTGGTGCGTTTTCTTGGCCGACTGCCTTCCAGACTTGACATTTCCGTTCCGTAGCCCCTTAAACTGAGGCCGGGACTGGTGCGTCAGGTATAGGCTGGCACTTCCTAAATGTTACGAAATCAGCAAGCCATCCATTTTCCCTGACGTGGGGAGACTCAGCTCATGAATATCTATCTTTTGTTTCTTCAATTATTAATGGCTCAGGTTGCTATCTTGTGAAATAGCAATAGAGAATGTACACTTTGAATTACAGTAGGTGTTGACTAAACGAAAAACATTCTGAACTTACTACAAGACATGAAAGTCAAAATAGCCAGAATATTCTTTGGCAGATGATTTTCTGTAAACAGATTTGTGATTTTCTAAACCAGAACTTGAAGCAGTAACAAAACAGTGGTTGGCTACCTGTGAATGAGGACAGTCAGTATGTGGACTGCGTGGGTGGACTGAGAGCCCAGCCGTGTAGCTCAGAGCAGTCTGCTCTCAGTCTGTGTGCCCTAGTCATAGACTGTTCTCTCTGCTACCGCACGGCAAGCGGTACCGGAGTGCCAAGTCTAGGTCCAAAAGGCTTCTCAACAGCTTCTACCCCCAAGCCATAAGACTCCTGAACAGCTACCCGGACAATTTGCACTGCCCCCCCACCCCCACCCCGTCCCCCTTTTTTACTCTGCTGCTACTCTGTTTATTATCTATACATAGTCACTTTAACTCTACCCACATGTACATATTACCTCAATTACCTCGACTAGCCGGTGCCCCTGCACATTGACTCTGCACCGGTACCCCCCCTGTATATAGCCTCCCTACTGTTATTTTATTTTACTGCTGCTCTTTAGTTATTAGTTGTTGTTTTTTTCTTAACACTTATTATTTTTTTTACTTTGCATTGTTGGTTAAGGGCTTGTAAGTAAGCATTTCACTGTAATGTCTACACCTGTTGTATTCGGCGCATGTGGCAAATAAAATATGATTTGATTTGACCTGTATGAGCCCAGTCTAGATGGAACCATGGTTGGGCAGAGGAGGGATAGTCTGCCGTGATCACCTGGACAGATCTGTCTCTGGCAGCGGGGCCAATCAGACAAGGGAAGGGAGGAGAGGGCGGTGTCTAAGACATCCATCTTCCCCCGGCTCACCTGCCAAGCCTCACCGCCCCTCAGTGAACACAGGCTGACTGTATCGGCAGGCAGCGGGCCGCATGGCAGCCCTCAATACTCTGGGACAAGGTGGATGACTGAAATAGAAAATAACAAAGGGATGGAGGTCGGATGAGAGATACAGAGAGGGAGGGACTTTAGAGAGAGACAGAGATAGATTCAGGACAGCTAGCTTCTGGGCATCCTTGGGGATTGGCATGCTGCCTGTTGGCCTCTTTCTCTCCTGTCTAATGCTGTGGTGAGGTGTTATTTTTGGAGGGTGTAATGCAGGACTCCTGTGAGGGGCTACGTCTGCTTTAGTGGCTGGGTGTCTCAACAACTCCATGTCACTATTCTGTCCAACTCTCCCCAGCCCTCATCCAGTGAACTTTTCCCCTTCTCAGTCTCTATGATTTATGGGTAAAAAGTATTAAACTGTGTACTGCAACCTCTGGAAGCGTTTTGTACAAGTAACTGCCAAAATAATGGAAACATTTGAGTAAGTGAGGGATACAAAGTATATTGAAAGCAAGTGCTTCCACACAGGTGTGGTTCCTGAGTTAATTAACATCCTATCATGCTTAGGGTCATGTATAAAAATGCTGGGCAGGCCATTATTTTGGCCCCATAGGATGACAATGCCACCATCAACAGGGCACGAGTGGTCACTGAATGGTTTGATGAGCATGAAAATTATGTAAACCATATGCCATGGCCGTCTCAGTCAACAGATCTCAACCCAATTCAACACTTATGGGAGATTCTAGAGAGGCGCCTGAGACAGCGGTTTCCACTACCATCAACAAAACACCAAATTATTGAATTTCTCGTTGAAAAATTGTGTCGCATCCCTCCAATAGAGTTCCAGACACTTGTAGAATCTGTGTCAAATTGTATTGAAGCTGTTCTGGCTCGTGGTGGCCCAACACCCTATTAAGACGCTTTATGTTGGTGTTTCCTTTATTTTGGCAGTTACCAGTACCTGTATTGAGCCCTTAGCATTCCCATGCAGCTGTAAGGAAGCAGAGACCCAGGAGGGAGAAGTGAGAGAACATAGAAGCAGCACAGCTCTGTGAGGAAAATGCTTTCTGGCAGCGATGATGTCTGCACCCTCTCACTATAATGATGAGGTCGTTACTGTAAGCCAGGCCATAACCGCTCCCATGATGCATACTGGCACCCAACTCAATCTGTCTGTGTTTGTGGCCCGTGTATATTCCTATCTCGTATGAACAAACTTCTTCATCATAACTGTTGATTAAGGTCATTCATTTCCGTGGAGGGATGCCTTTCCTCTCTGGTGTTTATGTGGACCACTGACATTAACTACACCATCAGTCTGGCCTGATTACACATCATTAAGGCCAGTGGAGGAGACCTGTTGGCACAATTTGCTACCCACTGTGACACTAATTGTCCATCTGGTTGAGGGGCTGTAGCCCAGGGTATTGGTATGGGTAGACTCTGGTCAGGAAGGGTTATTGGGCTGTACATTCATAGAGACAGGGGGGACATCTTAATTGTCTAAAGTGGCTTCCTCCCCTCATCTGCTCTCCTTCATCTGAACTAATCTTATAACACAGGATAGGTGAAAGCAACCTGGTAGGTGTCTGTTGGGGAATTTGCTTCACCTGCCCTGCTCATTCTAATCAGTGCAAAGCAAGGAAAGGAGATGGACAGAGGAAGCCACTGTAGACAATTGAGATTCACCCAATGTTTCCGCTGCTGTCCAAAAGAGGAACAGTCATTCTTCCCAGAGATGCAGATTGGGCTGTTGTTATTGTCTGTCTGTGGGGACTGTGTGAAGAGTGGTTCTGACAGTAGATGGAGTCTGACAGGCCCTGCATTGCTTGAAGGGAACATGTCATCTGTCTGGGACAGAATTACATTACATTAGATTTGTGCCACCATGTTGTTGCCAGTAATGGCCTGTTTAGGAAATGAACAAGTCCCACACTCAATAACCACCCATATAGGCTGGCTGGGAATTCTTGACAGGGATGAAGGCTTGAGCCCCCATCACCATGCAGTCTGAATGGTGTGGTGGAGAAATCAGAATTGGCTAGGTAACATAGATAATTAAGATGTCTTATCTGCAGAATATGCTTATATGATTGAACTGTTGAACTCTTGTTATTAGAATGTCTCCTTTCAGACTCTGGTGTTGGCAGCTGCACTTCCTCCCTCATATGGGCCTCAGTCACCGGGGCCCAGAGAGGGGAGAAGTCAGGCTTGTCTATCACCTTTCCCTGTTGCTATGCATAATATCAGAAAGAGAATAGGCCAAAGGATGTCAGAAGGAAACATTGTTTCCATATGTGAATATGTATCTTTACCTATTAAAAACCATGTGAAGGGATGGCATGAGAAATGGGAACAAATCACTTGTCTCCACAATGTCTGTGTGTCAGTCCCCTGGTTCCCTTTCTAGCAAGGTAGAAACTAAGTAACAACAAATGTCCTTCTAAATTCTTAGAACTGAACAAAACAATGAGTTCTTTGTATTTGGGGCTAAGGTCTGGCACAGGATGTGTGGAGTTAGGGTCTGGAACCATTGTATGTTATCTCTGAGGTTGCACCTATCCTGACCTATCCTGAGATGGTATATAACACAGAGGCTCACTCCACTCAGTGGGCTCTCACTCTGTTCGCTTTGGTGTGGGTATTGTGACCAGCTCCCTTATCTAAACATTTATAATAAAGTTAATAGGTTCTGATTGGTGATTGACATTACAATGAAATTACAATTACAATGGACTGGTGTAAATAGCCTGTAAAGATGGGATATGACCGTAGATCCAGGGTCTTTGTGCTAAGCCTATTATGCACTTATTGTGTAAAGGACAATCCTGTCTGATTGATGGTCTGGCAGAGGAGACGGAGAATAACTAGTCACTGTTTAGCTGGATTGAATCTTTTTTTGCTCTATTAGACATTATTTGTCAACACAATCTATGCATTCGATGGAGAGTTCTTTCACTAGGAGCTGTACAACTGCAGGTGTCCAGTCTGGTCATCTGGTCATGGTAGTGGTCTGAGTGGGATTAGCCTCTGTGTCACCTTATCAAACGGTGAAAATCAGAAGAGGTGTCCCAACAATACTAAGCCAGTTAGAACCTGAGAGTGAGAGAGTGGCTTAACGTTACATTGAAATCTAAGACAATTACCCAGGCTCTCTTTAAACCTGATATTAACATTAGTCAGGATACTCCATGTTTTCCTGCATCCCATCTAAAGAGGTTGGCTAGGTCTGATGGATCATGGGAAATGGCCTTTTGTCGGTGTGTGTACGTAGTATTTACTACTCCCCCCTCACTCTCAGCAGGCGGGCTAGGAGGAGTGGCTCTCCGCAGCAGACATAATTGACTCTGTGTGGTATAGCGGTGGGCGTATAGTGGGACTCATGTTATAGGTCTCATAGGAGACATGGAGCATCTGTCTGATGGTTCTGGCTGTATGGTTAACCTGATGGTAAACATGCCTGTGTGTCTAGCAGACGAGCACTGAGAGACAGCCAGGGGACTGTTATGGATGGAATGTCCTCACATGACCACAGCCCAATCTTCAATGTATAAAGTTCCCTTGTCATCTTCAATTGGCTCTCTGGATCAGGTGAAATAACTCAACTATCACTTACTTTGTCTTAACTGAATTGATCTGAGTAAACATATTGCTACTTCTATTTAGTTTATGCTCTTTGTGTGTCCTCACAGGACATCACTAGGCTCTGGGGATGGGTGTATTGAGCGTTGTCCTCTACCCTGATGAACCTCTGCACCGTCAGCCTCTCAAGGCAAATGCTTTCAAGCCTGTTTCATTAAATAGCCATTACACCATGATGCACTGATAAAACTGAGCAGGTCCAAATGGGCTCTCTCAGTCCTCCTCTCTCAGACCAACACAACAATGCAGTGAACTGCACTAAACAGGGAGTACATTAATATACCCCAGTATTGCCTTGCTCAACCACATTTTCTGGCTTTTTTTACTGGAAGCAATTAGCTATGAAATGTGCAGGTCTCGTCCAGGTTATAGAGAGCAAACGTCTGACTTGACAATTGATTTCTGTGATGTAGAGTAAAGCCAGGAGTGCTGAGGAATTACATGCAGTAAACTGAGTTAAAAGGCTCCTTAACATCCGGTGTTGAGGAGGACTATGAGAGGTGACCTTGTAAAAAGCATAATAAGATCATGCTCTCACATGTCCAGTTTCATGTGAATCCCCCTGTTATCAAAGTGGAAAACTGTAGTGATGGAGTGCTCAACAGAGTGATATCTATTGGTAGGATGTAGAACGTAGCCTAACTGAGGAAATAATTGATCAGCAACCAACACTTTCATCCAAAACTGTTGTTTTAAGCCACAGTTGGATGTACTGGATAGTCCAGGAATATAATTCAGATATTCAGACGTGCCAAATATTGATATAACATCATTGTGTTAGGATTTGGGAACAACTACAGCTCTGTGGTTGAGCAAGCTGCTAAGCTGTTTTTCAGCCATCTGGTTGTGCTGTTTCACTTCTCATCAGCAGCTCTGTACTCCGCACTGCTGCAACGTCTGGACCGGTTATCTCTGCTTTTCTACACCAGACAGGAGCCCCATGTACATCACAGCCAACCATACCCCACATCCGTGTCTGTACAATACTGTATGTCCTCATGATCTCTTTCTCTCTCTCTCTTTCTCTTTCATTCTCTCTCTCCATCTATCTTTTTCTGTCGTCTCTGAGCCCTCCTCAGTCTTTTCATAAGAAATGTCTTGAACGGTGAGCCCAACAACCTCCTGCCTATTCTATGGGTTTCTTATTCTACGTAGTCAAACAAAACTTTTTATCTCCACTTATTATCAACATCTTACAGATGCAAAAGTTTCTGTCTGAGTGTCAGACCCTGTTTTCTCACTCCTGTCATATCATCCACTGCATTAATATATTGTTTTGGATCTCAAACTGACTGAGTGCCATTGGTGGGCATTTTAATCGTTCTGAGCATGACTCAACAACAAGTTGATGGTTAGAACCATAGAATTAGGAAATAGAATAATAATAGTACTTGAACTGGATCTCTATGGTTAGAACAGTCTGTTGGATCTTCAACTGCCTCAATTAGACCATGCCTGGTTAATCACAACAGAGAAAGAGGGAGGGGTGAGGGAGATCAGTCCATGAGTATAGTACCATCACTTTAAATACAGTAATTAATGGAAGTGTGTAACCTATACATGAGCAGCAGTTTACTTTATTCTTAGCAGTACAGTCAGAATTGTATCCCATAACTCGTACTTGTAAAGTGAATAGTATGACAAGATGCTTTGGCTTTCCTCTCTTTTGTTCCAGCATATGCTTCAGTGTAATCTGATTGATACTAGTGTCTGTTAGAATTAAGGGCAGCTGGGTCCGGATCAAACGCATCTCACATCTGAATTTTTGATGGCTCTTCTCTCAGTAGATGAAAGGGTCCAGACTGGGCCTCTATGGCAGACACCGGCGTAAGGTGTTAGAAAAGAATCTGAGATCCTGAGCTCATGCCAAGGCTGGGGATTTCCCTTACTCAACCTGATTACCCTTACTCAACCTGATTACCCTTACTCAACCTGATTACCTTTACTCAACCTGATTACCCTTACTCAACCTGATTACCTTTACTCAACCTGATTACCCTTACTCAACCTGATTAGAGCTAGAGAGGAAGTTGATGTGGAAAATTCCGTCCTTATACTAATCAAAGAATCAAAGTATTTCAGAGTTTTTGGAGAATTAAGATAGACTTTAGTACAAACAGACAAAAGCCGAGATGATTTGCAAAGCATCTCCCATCTACCTCTCAGCTCTCCGTTTATATAGTCATATTCACATACATCTTAGCTTAAAGCCCCTCCCTCTTAGGTTCCCCCATCATTATCTTCAGTTTCCCCCTCTCGACAGCTCCGCCCACTTCCTTAGTCTATGATAGTGGCTAAATTAGACTTCTCTTTAGTTTAGAAACAATAGTAGTACAATCAATCAAGCCCTTGTCATGCAAAAACAATCATGTTCAGTTTAAACTCTGTTCAACCCTGGCTCAACCTGGCTTGACCTGAAGATTGATTGTTGGACATGACAGGTCCACACTAAATCTCTCAAACATACCCAAAACCAACTCCTTTCTCCCCTCCCGTCATGCTGTAATTACTCATGATTAGTCTGAACTCTGTTCAACTCTGGCTCCGCTCTCAGGACTTGTTTGAGGAGAGAGGCAAAAGGCAACAGTCTGGTTTCAGTCTCTGATAAGGTAGGACAGCCATGGATTAGGTAAGAGCGAGGAATTCGACCCGAGGTCAGATCCCCATTTCACACACACACAAACCCAGTGAAAGGAACCAATTAAGTTATTGCCCAGCAACAGAGAGTACCCATGTCCAATTCTGACTCCATGTTCGTCAAGTCTGTAATTAACTTTTTTTGTCTCTGTCGTAGAAATATTTGACTCAAAAGTAGTCAACTCAAAAATATCTCTCAAGAAACTGGAGCTTGTGAATCCAAAAATTTGACTTTATTATTGTGTAACAAAGCCGAGCTGCTCCATGGAACAACTGGCTCTCCTTGGCTCAAAGATCTCCTTTTATACAAATACAAATGCATAGTCATGCTTACATAGCATATACAGTTACTCCCCTTAAGGCAAATGATTAACTTCTTTCAGTGCCACATGACGTTTTACTCATGAGGGCTACGTGCGCTTCTCTAAATGGGGCTTCTGTCACCATCATCCAGATGGTCATTGGCAAACTTCAGACGGGCCTGGACATGCGCTGGCTTGAGCAGGGGGACCTTGCGTGCACTGCAGGATTTTAATCCATGACGGCGTAGTGTGTTACTAATGGTTTTCTTTGAGACTGTGGTCCCAGCTCTCTTCAGGTCATTGACCAGGTCCTGCCGTGTAGTTCTGGGCTGATCCCTCACCTTCCTCATGATCATTGATGCCCCACGAGGTGAGATCTTGCATGGAGCCCCAGACTGAGGGTGATTGACCGTCATCTTGAACTTCTTCCATTTTCTAATAATTGCGCCAACAGTTGTTGCCTTCTCACCCGAGCTGCTTGCCTATTGTCCTGTAGCCCATCCCAGCCTTGTGCAGGTCTACAATTTTATCCCTGATGTCCTTACACAGCTCTCTGGTCTTGGCCATTGTGGAGAGGTTGGAGTCTGTTTGATTGAGTGTGTGGACAGGTGTCTTTTATACAGGTAACGAGTTCAAACAGGTGCAGTTAATACAGGTAATGAGTGGAGAACAGGAGGGCTTCTTAAAGAAAAACTAACAGGTCTGTGAGAGCCGGAACTCTTACTGGTGGTAGGTGATCAAATACTTATGTCATGCAATAAAATGCAAATGAATTACTTAAAAATCATACAATGTGATTTTCTGGATTTTTGTTTTAGATTCCATCTCTCACAGTTGAAGTGTACCTATGATAAAACATTACAGACCTCTACATGCTTTGTAAGTAGGAAAACCTGCAAAATCGGCAGTGTATCAAATACTTGTTCTCCCCACTGTATGTCTTGTTATTTTGCTCTTTACTACTGTCAGTATTCCATTCCCCTTATTCTTAGGGGAACTAGTCAAGGGAAGAGAAATCAATGATGGGGATATCTGGTGCATCTTGGATGTCTGGAATATCTTGGAGGTCTAGGATTTCTTGGAGGTCTTGAAGGTCTTGGAGGTGTGAGATGTCTTGAAGGTCTGCCCCTTCCCAGAGGGAATCCGCAAGAGCACGTAGCTCATCATTAGCATTCCTATTGCCCTCCTCCTCCATCTCCTGATTCTCGCCAGCTCCATGTCCTTCATCTCTAGATCGTTTCCTTGTGGTACCCTGGCGCAGTGGTTCAGATGATAACAGGTCGAGCTCCCCTCTATCCGTACAGCCGTTGGTGTAGAGTGGGTGACGATGTATGGTCCCTTTAGCTCTTAACCTTCTTCCATCACTCGAGTCTCCAGATCAGCCAGAGTCCCTCTCAACCCATCGACATCGGTCTGCGGAGAGTGTCCTTTTGTCAGCTTACCACTAAGGAAGCTCGGAGTCACTGCTGCAAAGACACACAAACACAGACAAACACAACAAAGAACAATGCTACCCAATGGCGGGGCCGTCTTCCTCTCCTGGGGTTGGAACACTCCTATAGTGGGACAGATGGATCTAAGTATCTGTCTCTGCCACTTTTACCGTCATTGAGGTAGCCAACAACACCTGGTACGGGCCCCTCCACATAGGGTCTTTCCATCTCTTTCTTCTGTAGTCTTTTACCACCACATAGTCTCCAGAGCACAGAAAATGCTCAGATTCTCCTGCTCATTTGGGCAGAGTTGCCTTCACCCCTGGGAAGAAAGTCTTAAGAACATTGTTAGGTTAAGTGATACACAGTATGCTACTATAACATGTCTTATTATCAGTCAGGAGAAGCCTTAAGATTAAGACGTGCACATCTTGCAGCTTGTTGCAGTCCACTTGTTTCATAGACAGGCCGCCTCTACACCCTGCCTCCTATCACAAAAAACATTGAACCTAACCCATAACACATAAATTACTACTGCTCATATACTTAATACAATTTGCATATTTACCAACAAAAAAACCATGTGATCAGTACTTCCGACCAGTACTCCCCCCTTTGGACACATGACTCACATCGTGATTCATGCGTTCAAAAACAAAACAACATCATTGTCTGTTAAACCAAAATAATAAATGAAACCTTTGATAATATCTTAATTTAATTGCATCCCATGAGATTATTGAAGGAATATCCCTCATTCAGGACTAGCTCTCTCACCTAATCCTTGTCATGTTTGGAATGATATATAGGATTATTGCCAAATTATAAACTTCTTCATAATTATCAGTATTATAAATGACCCTTAACTCTGTATAATAAATTACCTTAAACTCATCATCCTATGTCACTCGGTTTTCCAGTGTGGGTGATCAAATCACACTAGAAAGTCAGGACAAAGATCAGAGGTCATTCAAACCCTTCAAAGAAGTGTTTCATTCTATAGTAGACTAATCATTAACAACCATCAAAACATTTAATACATTTTGTATCCTGAGTGTACAGTAAGTCCTTAGTACAGCTATTTTCAAAATAAATCACATGTATTTACTTAAAACTCACTCAGTAAATAAAACCTCAAATTACATGTGTGTGCCCCTTTAAGATATATCACTTCTAACCCGTGAAAAGAACCCTAAAATAAAAATAAAAACCCTATACAGCTAACATTTCGTACTAAGTGGGTTGTTTGTGGTTATTTGAAAAACATATAGTAAAACAACAAACAAAAATGGCCAGGCCTTTTAATAGTCTCAGGAAATATTTCAAAGAAAGAGAAAATCACTACCCCATTTTCCTGGAAGAAAAAGTGCACATTTCGTTAGTTTCCATTTTAATATCTCTTAACAAGTCCAAACAATTCAAATTCGAAATTCTCACTCTCTATTTAATTTACCAGTCCACATCTCCTCCTCTTTCAATTCCACAATCCATGCACATAAAACGAAATAATTTCTCATGAGATTTAAACCCCTAGGCTTTTTCCTGAGTTGCATTGCTCTCACTCGATCACACCCAACATGCTTAGTGACTTCGAAAACTCAAATCCCCAAATATGCTATCTCTTGCCTCGTTGGTTGCACCTTCCCACATGCCCTGTGACCCCCTCCACTAAAACAGTTTACTAATGTGATGATGGTCTGGCCCATCAGTGTTCTCGTCATTCGACGCCCACAACAATTTACTACAACACACAACCCTCAAATTCACCCCCTTCAGCGATTGTTTAAATGCAGCGTGATACAACATTTTACTATTTGTAACCATAATTCATGCTGTCGCCCATGCATACTGCCAATTTACATGTCACCTTTCAGAATCCATTATCTTTGACCCTTGTGCGGATTCTTTAACCCCACTAAATGTAATACTTTTCCCTGTCGCAAATACAGTCCATTTCTCAGTGTAAGGAATCAGTGATATTTGATCCCAAGGATCTATTAAAATGTTGTTTGAGACGTGGTCTCCAACATCTCCCTTATCATTCATACTGTAGGGGATTCAATCCTAGAAGAGAAACTCCTAATCAACACACATCAGATATTACCACGTAAGTGGAATATAGAACTATAAAATAAAATAACGACCCCATAACCACTTTCCGGTAATCTAATCATTTCAACCTATTGCATTGATTTAGTAAAAATATAAATTTGTTGTTCGATCAATCCAGAACCTACAAAAAGTTGGTGCTATTCCATCAGCATGATAGTTAAAACTACCTGCAATCCACTGGTCCATGTACCGAAAACAAATCATTGTTTTAGAATTCATTAACTATTTGCATACTATCCCTCTATATAGCCCAGCGAGCACGACTCTCTTTCACACGCACCCTAAATCATGACCACAAACCACCAGAAATTAATAACATAATTGCATTCTCATTATTAGAAGGCATTATTTTGATTTCAGTCTTCTCAAACAATTTCGATTCAACGCTTATTATTTCCCAATTAACCTACTTTCCTTTTAACCCAGAAAGCCCTCTACAATCTATCATCCTCTACCTCTGTCTTTCCATCCAAGGTACTTTACCATATGAAAAGTTATTTCTAAATTATAGTTAAAACAATCGAAACATCTATTCACAGAGAGGCCACTAATTACTATGTTACCCTAGGCCGCCTTGAGTTGGTAGGACAATCCCTTTCTGATAATCCAATCATTGCAACCAGTTATCCGGGTCAACACCATCAATGTAACAGATCTGCTTCCATCATTCTCCTCCCCCCAACCTGGGCTCGAACCAGGCATCCTCTGAACACATCAACAACTGCCTCCCACGAAGCATCATTACCTATCGGTCCACAAAAGCCTCGGCCCTTGCAGAGCAAGAGAAACAACTACTTCCAGGTTTCAGAGCGAGTCATGTCACTGGTTGAAACACCACTAGTGCGCGCCGCTAACTAGCTAGCCATTTCACACCGGTCACACTCACCCCCCTTTGACCTCCTCCTTTTCTGCAGCAACCAGTGATCCAGCTGCACCAAATTTAACCCATTATCTGCCTCACATGATCCATAAACGGAACCAACTCCGAAAACTTTCATTTATCGTGTCTCACCCCTGACATACGTCTACGTTTTGGGGTTAACATATTGTATCCAATCCCTCGTAATAAATTACACTCACATAAAATTCATTCTATTTTAATATATTCACATCAACCAAACCATTAATGTTTCTAATGATTCTTTATTGCCACAAATCAGTTAATCATAATCTAGTCTCAGCGGAACAAAAACGAATTACCCAAATCCTTCCCCTCATGTCACGATCGTCGGGAAGAGAGGACCAAGGCGCAGCGTGGAAGGTGAACATATTTTATTAATTTGATTGATAACACGAACAAAAACAACAAACGATAACGTGACGTGCAAAACACAAACCTACAACAGGAACAAGATCCCACACCATACTGTGGGAAACAGGCTGACTAAGTATGGTTCCCAATCAGAGACAACAAGCAACAGCTGATTCACGTTGCCTCTGATTGAGAACCACACTGGCCAACATAGAAACACAATACTAGAACGAACACAAATGAAAACTCACACCCTGGCTCAACATACTAGAGTCCCCAGAGCCAGGGCGTGACAGTACCCCCCCCCCAAAGGCGCGGACTCCGGCCGCGCCAACCAAACACCACAGGGGAGGGACCGGGTGGGCACTCCGCCTTGGCGGCGGATCCGGCTAAGGGCCTGATCCCCACTCCCTCTCCAACCCCCCAAAGTACCCCTGGTCCGGTCTGGCCCCGCTGGCCGGAGCTGGACTGCACACTGGTGGAGCGGATTGCTCTAGCTCCGGCGTGAAGCAGCTGACCGGTGCCGGACCAGGCACCGGTGTAACATGCACGGGCCGTGCCGGACTGACGACGCACACCACTGGCTTGGTGTGGGGAGCAGGAACGGGCTGGACCGGGCTGGCGACGCGCACCATTGGCCTGGTGCGGGGAGCAGGAACAGGCCGGGCCGGGCTGGCGACGCACACCATAGGCTTGGTGCGGGGAGCAGGAACAGGCTGGGCTGGCGACGCGCACCATTGGCTTGGTGCGGGGAGCAGGAACAGGCCGGGCCGGGCTGGCGACGCGCACCATTGGCTTGGTGCGGGGAGCAGGAACAGGCCGGGCCGGGCCGGCGACGCGCACCATAGGCTTGGTGCGGGGAGCAGGAACAGGCCGGGCCGGGCTGGCGACGCGCACCATTGGCTTGGTGCGGAGAGCAGGAACAGGCCGGGCCGGGCTGGCGACGCGCACCATTGGCTTGGTGCGGGGAGCAGGAATGGACCGGACTGGGCTGGCGATGCGCACCACAGGCTCGGTGCAAGGGACAGGAACAAGCCGGACCGTACTGGGGACACACACCACTGGCCCTACGCGGGGATCAGGAACGGGCCGGACCGGACTGGTAACACACCCCAGTACCTCTCGCCGTGCCTCTACACTTTCCTTCCCCTTTAATACCAGTGGCCCCCGTAACCTGGCGGCCTCCTCTGCCAACCCGCTGGACCGCTCTATCGCGGCCTCCTGCTGCCCCGTCGTCCACGGCGTGAGCCCCCCCCTAAAAAATTTCTGGGCGGCTCTCCTCTTGGACCAGGCCTCCATGTCTCTAGCCAGACACTCACTCCACTGCTTCAAAGTCCAACCTCTCTGCGCTTCACTTGGCTTGGCCCAGTCGAGACTCTTACTCCACTGCTCCAAAGTCCAACCTCTCTGCTCTTCACTTGGCTTGACCCAGTCGAGGTTGCAACGGAGATCCGCTAGAGATTCCCCTGGCGATGGCTCCTGGACACGCTGCTTGGTCCAGTGTTGGTGGGATCTTCTGTCACGAACTCTGATGCGGATGTGGTGCGAATCAATAGCAGGACACAGGAGCTAAGTCAATCCAGACTTTACTAGTAATTCCAAAAATAACAACACGGGTCAAACAACCCGGAGGTGAAACATACGCCGCAGTGCGTAAAACACTCCCAAACCGAACTGCGCACGAACAATAGTGCGACGGTATACAAAGAGAGTCTGGCAAACAGCACTGCACCAAACGACAGGAAAACAATTACACACCATACTGTGGGAAACAGGCTGACTAAGTATGGTTCCCAATCAGAGACAACAAGCAACAGCTGATTCACGTTGCCTCTGATTGAGAACCACACTGGCCAACATAGAAACACAATACTAGAACGAACACAAATGAAAACTCACACCCTGGCTCAACATACTAGAGTCCCCAGAGCCAGGGCGTGACACCTCAGTAATAGAATCCTCCCAGAATCGTATTGGCTGGTCACCATTCACTGATCTTACAGACTTCTATGACAGGCAGTGTTGTACGAAACTCCAAGATATAATTTACATGAAAAGCTTATTATTCAAACTTATATACAGTGAGGGAAAAAAGTATTTGATCCCCTGCTGATTTTGTACGTTTGCCCACTGACAAAGAAATGATCGGTCTATAATTTTAATGGTAGGTTTATTTGAACAGTGAGAGACGGAATAACAACAAAAAAATCCAGAAAAATGCATGTCAAAAATGTTATAAATTGATTTGCATTTTAATGAGGGAAATAAGTATTTGACCCCCTCTCAATCAGAAAGATTTCTGGCTCCCATGTGTCTTTTATACAGGTAACGAGCTGAGATTAGGAGCACACTCTTAAAGCGAGTGCTCCTAATCTCAGCTTGTTACCTGTATAAAAGACACCTGTCCACAGAAGCAATCAATCAATCAGATTCCAAACTCTCCACCATGGCCAAGACCAAAGAGCTCTCCAGGGATGTCAGGGACAAGATTGTAGACCTACACAAGGCTGGAATGGGCTACAAGACCATCGCCAAGTAGCTTGGTGAGAAGGTGACAACAGTTGGTGTGATTATTCGCAAATGGAAGAAACACAAAAGAACTGTCAATCTCCCTCGGCCTGGGGCTCCATGCAAGATCTCACTTCATGGAGTTGCAATGATCATGAGAACGGTGAGGAATGAGCCCAGAACTACACGGGAGGATCTTGTCAATGATCTCAAGGCAGCTGGGACCATAGTCACCAAGAAAACAATTGGTAACACACTACGCCGTGAAGGACTGAAATCCTGCAGCGCCCGCAAGGTCCCCCTGCTCAAGAAAGCACATATACAGGGCCGTCTGAAGTTTGCCAATGAACATCTGAATGATTCAGAGGAGAACTGGGTGAAAGTGTTGTGGTCAGATGAGACCAAAATTGAGCTCTTTGGCATCAACTCAACTCGTCGTGTTTGGAGGAGGAGGAATGCTGCCTATGACCCCAAGAACACCATCCTCAACGTCAAACATGGAGGTGGAAACATTATGCTTTGTGGGTGTTTTTCTGCTAAGGAGACAGGACAACTTCACCGCATCAAAGGGACGATGGACAGGGCCATGTACCGTCAAATCTTGGGTGAGAACCTCCTTCCCTCAGCCAGGGCATTGAAAATGGGTCGTGGATGGGTATTCCAGCATGACAATGACCTGAAACACACAGCCAAGGCAACAAAGGAGTGGCTCAAGAAGAAGCACATTAAGGTCCTGGAGTGGCCTAGCCAGACTCCAGACCTTAATCCCATAGAAAATCTGTGGAGGGAGCTGAAGGTTTGAGTTGCCAAACGTCAGCCTCAAAACCTTAATGACATGGAGAAGATCTGCAAATGGTGGAACAAAACAAAATCCCTCCTGAGAAGTGAGCAAACCTGGTGGCCAACTACAAGAAACGTCTGACCTCTGTGATTGCCAACAAGGGTTTTGCCACCAAGTACTAAGTCATGTTTTGCAGAGGGGTCAAATACTTATTTCCCTCATTAAAATGCAAATCAATTTATAACATTTTTGACATGCATTTTTCTGGATTTTGTTGTTGTTATTCTGTCTCTCACTGTTCAAATAAACCTACCATTAAAATTATAGACTGATCATGTCTTTGTCAGTGGGCAAACGTACAAAATCAGCAGGGAATCCCTCACTGTATATCCACATAACATTAATTATTATCTTTCCTAATGCGAGATTGGGCATGCCCTTTCTCCACCAGTCAGAAGCTTCAAACGACCTCAAATATAGTTCCTTTCCTTACAGAAAAGGCTATTACTTGCAGGATTTCTTATTATTCTCACTCACACAGATGAGCAGCCACTTGTGCCCAAATGAATCAGACAGTTGAATGACTCACAGCCGCCCAAGCAAACCATTCACCCATACGAGATGAGCAGACCTACTCTATTTAACACTTTCTCTATATTTTGAAGCCCTTGTGGCTATTTAACCTGTTCACCTACTCAGGATGACCGGTGTTAACTCCAATTTATGGTGTCACCTACTCCGGATGACCTAACTTTTTACCTGGTCGGCCCTTCCTGATTCACTTTCTCGACACAGAGAAATGCGGTATTGCACAGGATTTTTGCCTAACCTACGCTTTCCTAAGCGTCCTGTAAATTTGGCCCTCTTCTCTGATTCACTTCCTCGATACAGAGAAAAGCGGTATTGCACAGCATTTTTGCCTACCTAAGCAGTCCTCCAAACGATTCACTTCCTCGACACATTTAGAGCGGTATCTGTAGGGCTTCTACCAATTTATATTCTGATCGTTCAAACAGATGGACAGCCGCCCGTGCCGAAATGACCCAGACAAAATGATCAGCAAGATGAATCAAATGAATCGACCGAATCGAACAGACGCATCAGATGAGCAGCCGCGCGACCCCGATGACTGAATGCACGAATTGAGCAATCAAATCAAACAGATCGATCAGACCGCCCAGATGAGCAACCTGAATGAGACAGATGAATCATCCAACCTAACCACAACCAATTGAATCACAATGGATTAAACAAAATGACCAGCAGGACAAACAAATGAATCAAATGACCCGAACAGACGGTCCAGACAAACAACCAAGTGACATTTGACAGGTACTGTCACGCCCTGGCCTATAGAACTCTAGCTAGTTTGGTCAGGGTGTGAATTTCTAGGTTTGTAATTCTATGTTTGGCCGGGTGTGGTTCCCAATCAGAGGCAGCGGTCGCTCATTGTCTCTGATTGGGGATCATACTTAGGCAGCCAGTTTTCCTGCCTGTGTTGTGGGTTTTTGTTGTGTTCCTGTGTTAGGCTTGTATGTTAGCCTTTGGACCGTCACGGTTAAGTTTTGTTATTTTGGTTACTGTGGCGTGTGTTTATTCTTTAATAAACATGTACGCCTTTCACGCTGCACCTTGGTCCGTCCCATTCCTTAACGTACGTGACAGAAAAACCCACCACCAATGGACCAAGCAGCGTGCCCAGGAGGAGCAAAGAGGATGGACCTGGCGGGAGATAAGAGAGGATCTGGCAAGGCAGATGGAGGCCCTGAAAGGGATCAGGGTGGAGAGACAGCCCCAATATTTTTTTTGGGGGGGGCTAAAAGGGTGGTCGGGGAGCGACAGAGAGGAGCCTCGACCACTGCACTCGTGGGGGCTCAAGGAGGAGTCCTCACTGGAGGAGGACGGGGCGCGGAGTGTAAAGGACGGAGACAGTCATAGACCTCCAGCGCCGGTTCCCAGTCCGGTACGCCCCGTACCTGCTCCCCGCACCAAGCCAGTGGTGCGTGTTCCCAGTCTGGCCCGGCCTGTTCCTGCTCCCTGCACCAAGCCAGTGGTGCGTGTTCCCAGTCTGGCCCGGCCTGTTCCTGCTCCCCGCACCAAGCCAGTGGTGCGCGTCGCCAGTCCGGCCCGGCCTGTTCCTACTCCTCGCACCAAGCCAGTGGTGCGCGTCGCCAGTCCGGCCCGGTCTGTTCCTGCTCCTCGCACCAAGCCAGTGGTGCGCGTCGCCAGTCTGGCCCAGCCTGTTCCTGCTCCTCGTACCAAGCCAGTGGTGCGCGTCGTCAGTCCGGCCCGGCCTGTTCCTGCTCGTCGCACCAAGCCAGTGGGGCGCGTCGCCAGTCCGGCACGGCCCTTGCCCGTTCCACCGGTGCCTGATCCGGCACCGGTCAGCGGCTCCACGCTGGAGCCAGAGCAGTCCGCTCCACCGGTGCCTGATCCAGCTCCGGTCAGCGGCTCCACGCTGGAGCCAGAGCAGTCCGCTCCACCGGTGCCTAGTCCAGCTCCGGTCAGCCGCTCCACTCCGGAGCCGGAGCCGCCACCGAGGCTGGAAGCCCACCCGGACCCTCCCCTATTCAGTCAGGTTTGTGCGGTCGGAGTCCGCACCTTTGGGGGGGGGTGGTACTGTCACGCCCTGGCCTCTAGAACTCTAGCTAGTTTGGTCAGGGTGTGAATTTCTAGGTTTGTATTTCTATGTTTGGCCGGGTGTGGTTCCCAATCAGAGGCAGCGGTCGCTCGTTGTCTCTGATTGGGGATCATACTTAGGCAGCCAGTTTTCCTGCCTGTGTTTTGGGTTTTTGTTGTGTTCCTGTGTTAGGCTTGTGTGTTAGCCTTTGGACCGTTACGGTTAAGTTTTGTTATTTTGGTTACTGTGTCGTGTGTTTATTCTTTAATAAACATGTACGCCTTTCACGCTGCACCTTGGTCCGTCCCGTTCCTTAACGTACGTAACAGGTACAAGACGCGTCAGACAAAACAGTCAATTTAGTCAAACGGATGCAATCATACTGACCAAATGATCAACCCAAACGAGACAGATAACCCACCCCACTTAACCACAATGAATGAACCACACCGACCCAAGCAGACCGCCCACCCACTCAGACCGAGCAGATCTACTCTTACTTAAACTATTATCTACGTATTGCAAACTTCAAGGCTTATTTTTTATTTTTATCCCTTCATCATTTAACATGCATTTTAAATCCAAAAGCTCCCAGTCTCTAATTTTCTGGTTCTTAAATTTGGAGAGACCTACTTGGTATTCAGCAGCTGAGGCCGGGCCCCGGATCGAACCACACAAACTTTATACTATATAAGTAAGAACTTGGCTTACCTTTTTAAAAGCAGCCGCTTTGTTTGTATGGTCCGTCCAAGCCGTTTCACAGCCGCAGATGTCCACCGTCTCTGGTCCCTGTTTTCAACTCCTGGCAACGCTCTCCATTTCTGTCGTAGAAATATTTGACTCAAAAGTAGTCAACTCAAAAATATCTCTCAAGAAACTGGAGCTTGTGAATCCAAAAATTTTACTTTATTATTGTGTAACAAAGCCGAGCTGCTCCATGGAACAACTGGCTCTCCTTGGCTCAAAGATCTAATTTTATACAAATACAAATGCATAGTCATGCTTACATAGCATATACAGTTACTCCCCTTAAGGCAAATGATTAACTTCTTTCAGTGCCACATGTTGTTTTACTCACGAGGGCTACGTGCGCTTCTCTAAATGGGGCCTCTGTCACTTATCTCATTATATTGGTGGCGTGACTCAATAAATTATATACATACGTACGTTAAAGAACAATCACACTCTATATTGACTATATTCACTATCCAGGCATGCATCTGGAGTACAATGTATCAATCATGTTCATTCTGTTTTACCCTTATCCTTTCATAACACATTATAAAACATATCAATTAATACTTAAACATGGTTTAAACATGTCATGGCCATAACCCATTCTCAACCACATACATTTAAGCCAATCCCAAAAAGCATCCTCCCAGGACCCTGAGCCGCTATGGTTTTTCCTTGTGACTATGTGTATGTGGCTATGTGTGTCAGGTCATAAGCACAAACAAATGTTACTCCAATCTCCACACAGCCACAACGAGAAGTTGTATCTCCATCATGTCATTGACGTACCCAGACCAGCTGCGGGGAGTTATCAGAAGCACAGCATTTGCACTAAAGAAATGTATCTGCTCTGTTTTAACCCTTTAATTGGTTCTCAATCCATAAGCATTTAAGGCATATAGGCATTTCATTCTACAACATATGTACTAGAAAATCATCCATATCTCATAGTTTACTGAAAATTCTTCATCAAAGTCTTCAAAGTGGTGCATGCACAGTGACCGATGGAGTACACTACTGATCTGCCCTGATATATGTGGGGATTTTGATAAAGAGTTTTGGGATATATTGTACTCCTGGCTGACATGAGCTGTGCTGTGCTGAGCTTAGTGTATTCGTCCCATTGTGTGATAACGGAGATGACTCCAAATAGACCCCCACTGTGCTTTTCCTTCTCTCTGACTACAGTAATGGAAATGATCCATTGCGGTTTTAACTGCTCACAGTCCTCACTCAATTCAGTACGGATTGCCTGCATAGAACAATACAAATTAATTATGGTCTTTGCCTCAGGTGAGTGTTGGAAATGTGCAGAATTTCATTGTAATGTTCCCGAGGGCTGCAGCTCTAAAATGTAATTTCAGTTTGAATACTTTCCCCAGACCTATGAAGTCTTGCGCAGAGCAATATAACTTGTATTTATTTATTTTTATTTCTTTAACTAGGCAAGTCAGTTAAGAACAAATTCTTTACAATGAAGGCCTACACCAGCCAAACCCGGACGACGCTGGGCCAATCACAGCCGGTTGTGATACAGCCTGGAATCGAACCAGGGGGTCTGTAATGACGCCTCAAGCACTGAGATGCAGTGCCTTAGACCGCTGTGCCACTCGGGAGACCCATTATCATTATCTAGCCCAGCCCCATTATCCCAAGGTTGTGTCCTGACCTGGGTGCTTCCACCTCAGCTCTTTGTGTTCAAGCCATTCAATGACTATGCATTAGATGCTACATGTTGCTGTGTAACTATGTCAGTTCACCGCTAACAACCTGTCTTGTTTAACCATTTGATTTGAAGATGCAGATATAAATCCAATCAGTTTGTTGCTCACTGAAAATCCATGGTAACACTTTATTTTAAGGGTCTGTAATAAACCATGTATAATGCATTTATAAGGCATTTACCAACAGTTTGCTCACCATTTATTAATCATTACTCCTACATTTGTAAATGTATGTAAGTTACTTCACAAATGTATATATATCTCCTTAAATATCCTATGTCATGTGCTTATTCTTTTACCAGGTACTGCTGGAATGTCTTCCACTGGCATGCCCATCTTTTTGTGAGAAATTATATTGGTCACTCAATACATAAAGTATTAATAAAGCATAAACAGCTGTCACTAGATTAGGGGTTGCAAAAATACTTTACTACTGATTAGTAAATTGTTTATAATTGTGGGAGTAATGATTAATAAACGGTGAACACCCTTACCAAATCATTGACTATGCGATTGAGGTGTCTGTTCTGGTCTGAACCAGCCAAGCTGTAGCCACATCTCTCCCCCTGCTGTCATAGCAGTTGTTCGAATGACACACGTTCAGTCTGCTTAACAACAAGTGCTTGGATTGCTGGTTTCATGCCATGCACTGTCATCTGTTTGAATTAATTAAGTATGAGAGGCAATGTTTTTTTTAGCAATTATACCACAGAATCTCATAGCAGCATGTTATTTTTCAAAGGGGAGTCTAGGTATGAGTGTCAAAGGGGAGTGTACGTATCAGTGTCAAAGGTGTGGGTAGGTATGAGTGTGTCAAAGGGGAGTGTAGGTATGAGTGTGTCAAAGGGGAGTGTAGGTAGGAGTGTGTCAAAGGGGGGTGTAGGTATGAGTGTGTCAAAGGGGAGTGTAGGTATGATTGTCACAGGGGAGTGTAGGTATCAGTGAGTACGTTTACATGCACACTAATAATAATTTTATATTAAACTGATTATGGCAGAAGGCCGAGTAATAATCTATATAATAATAATCAGAAACACCTTACTCTGCTTATCTTAATCGGTGTAGGGTCATAATCGATGTAAGCATATGCCAATTAAAACACCTAGTTTTCTGAGCAAATTCATGTAAACAGCTTAATTGCTGTTCCAGCTGTGTATTTGATTTGCGCATGTGCCAGCACTGGTAACGCAAGCCTCCCTCTTATGGGCGAGTGAAGTGAGTTCAGAAACACTTAAAGTATGCATCTTAGAAATAGTTTTCTCAAACAAACTTTATATGTCAGAATCAAATAGTATTCCTAAAAATAACACGGTCACTGTGGTAGAACATTTATTTTAATTGTCGATTTTCTGCATTTATCTAAAGTCCCATCAGTAGTCTGATGTCAGATGTGTCCATGTAAACAGGATTATTAGGGAAATCCTTCTTCTTGCAAATATTTTAAACAAACTAATATATGAATCTGACTATCAACAAAAATTATATTATTATGTGCATGTAACCGTGCTCAGTGTATCAAAGAGGAATCTATGTATGAGTGTCAAAGGGGAGTGTCACGTTCGTTCAAGGACGGGTCAGACCAAGGCGCAGCATGAAATGCGTACATGTTTATTTAAATGATAAACACACGACAAAACAACAAACCAACGAAACGTGAAGTCCTAAGGCTACACACAAAACAAGCCTACTCACGGAACACAAAACAAGATCCCACAACACAGGCAGGAAAACTGGCTGCCTAAGTATGATCCCCAATCAGAGACAACGAGCGACAGCTGCCTCTGATTGGGAACCACACCCGGCCAAACATAGAAATACAAACATAGAATCAACACACACATGATATTCACACCCTGACCAAACTAACTAGAGTTCTAGAGGTCAGGGCGTGACAGTACCCCGCCCCCAAAGGTGCGGACTCCGGCCGCACAAACCTGACTTAACAGGGGAGGGTCCGGGTGGGCTTCCAGCCTCGGTGGCGGCTCCGGCTCTGGGCTTGACGTCTTACTGACTCCGCGTTGCACCCCTGGACCGGTCTGGACCTCAACGCGGAGTTTCCCCTCTCAGTCCTCCCACGATGCACCGATCCCTGTCTAGACCCTGGTGTGGGAGACTCCGAACCTAGAGAGGGGTTGACGTCTGGACCCGGAGTGGAGCCGCTGACCGGAGCTGCACCGGATCCCGGTGGAGCGGACTGCTCTGGCTCCGGAGTGGAGCCGCTGACCGGAGCTGGCTTGGGCACCGGTGGAGCGGACTACTCTGGCTCCGGAGTGGAGCTGCTGACCGGAGCTGGACTGGGCACCGGTGGAGCGGACCGCTCTGGCTCCGGAGTGGAGCAACCGACCGGAGCTGGATCAAGCACCGGTGGAGCGGACTGCTCTGGCTCCGGAGTGGAACCGTTGACCGGAGCTGGACTAGGCACCGGTGGAGCGGACCACTTTGGCTCCGGAGTGGAGCAACCGACCGGAGCTGGATCAGGCACCGGTGGAGCGGACTGCTCTGGCTCCGGAGTGGAACCGTTGACCGGTGCTGGACCAGGCACCGGTGGAACGGGCACGGGCCGTGCCGGACTGGAAACACGCACCACAGGTCTGGTGCGAGGAGCAGGCACGGGCCGGACCAGACTGGGAACACGCACCACTGGCTTGGTGCGGGGAGCAGGTACGGGGCGTACCGGGCTGGCGACACGCACCACTGGTTTGGTGCGAGGAGCAGGCACGGGCCGGACCGGACTGGGAACACGCACTACTGGTCTGGTGCGAGGAGCAGGAACGGGCCGGGCCAGACTGGGAACACGCACCACTGGTCTGGTGCGAGGAGCAGGAACGGGCCGGGCCGGACTGGGAACACGCACCACTGGCTTGGTGCGGGGAGCAGGTACGGGGCGTACCGGGCTGGCGACACGCACCACTGGTTTGGTGCGAGGAGCAGGCACGGGCCGGACCGGACTGGGAACACGCACTACTGGTCTGGTGCGAGGAGCAGGAACAGGCCGGGCCGGACTGGGAACATGCACCACTGGCTTGGTGCGGGGAGCAGGTACGGGGCGTACCGGACTGGGAACCGGCGCAGGAGGTCTACGACTGTCTCTGTCCTTTACACTCCGCGCCCCGTCCTCCTCCAGTGAGGACTCCTCCTTGAGCCTCCATGAGTGCAGTGGTCGGGGCTCCTCTCTGTCACTCTCCGACCACCCTTTTAGCCCCCCCAAAAAATTTTTTTCTTGGGGCTGTCTCTCCTTCTCCACCCTGATCCCGTTCAGGGCCTCCATCTACTTTGCCAAATCCTCTCTTATCTCCCTCCAAGTCCATACTCTCTGCTCCTCCTGGGCACGCTGCTTGGTCCATTGGTGGTGGGATCTTGTTTGTGTTTCGGTGAGTTTGGCTTGTGTGTGTATAGCCTTCCGAAGTCACGTTTTGTTGTGTGTTTATCAGTGTAATAAACATGTACGCATTTCACGCTGCGCCTTGGTCTGACCCGTCCTTCAACGAACGTGACAAGGAGTGTAGGTATGATTGTCACAGGGGAGTGTAGGTATGAGAATCAAAGGGGAGTGTAGGTAGGCGTGTCAAAGGGGAGTGTAGGTATGAGTGTCAAAGGGGAGTGTAGGTATGAGAATCAAAGGGGAGTGTAGGTAGGCGTGTCAAAGGGGAGTGTAGGTAGGCGTGTCAAAGGGGAGTGTAGGTATGAGTGTCAAAGGGGAGTGTAGGTAGGCGTGTCAAAGGGGAGTGTAGGTAGGCGTGTCAAAGGGGAGTGTAGGTATGAGTGTCAAAGGGGAGTGTAGGTATGAGTGTGCACATATTAATCATATTTGTCGAGCATGAGCCATGGTTAGCGCCTTATGTGGGAATCATAGGTACAATCTACTGATATGTTGTGACTTATGTTAGAATTGATCAGGTTAGGGTCTGTATGCTCTATACTTACGTTAGGCTTCCTATCTATGTTAGCCCTATATTGTGTATTTGTGGCTCCCACCTCACACCTATAGACTGAAGACCATGTGTCAAATGCACAGATGTTTAACAGATACTTTACGAAGGTCTGGATAACAAACAATAGGCATATTGTTTTTGTGTTGAGTATAGTGAACTGCCTTTTTAATACCCAAATCAATCAAAGCCATGCTCTCTCTCTCTGTTGTAAATCCTTTTTTATGAGCTACAATCAATTCGCTATTAATAAAACAATCAGTGGCGCCCAGATTTGCTGCCCTCACTCTGAATCCTGCCAGCCGATCAAGTCTATAACGAGGTAATACCTGCTGGGGTTATTGTTTTCTTCTCTCCTCTTGCTAACCTGTGAGCCAAGCTGTGCTTCCCAGCCGGCGGGGAAGGGATTTTTAGTGACACACAGAACGGGGGAAGGTGATTTATGGGTTTTGCTCCTGCGGCCCAAATTATTCGGACCAGGGTTCAATTGCACAGCGATGCAAGCAGGCACCCGGGCGAGTCTGGTAATGAGGGTCAGTGGGGTGAGGCTGGGATGGCAGTTTGAGGACAGTGCCCAGCTCACTCTTCCTCACACTGACTGACTGACTGCCTGACTGACTGACTGACTGCCTGCCTGACTGCCTGACTGCCTGACTAATGGGAGGTCTAAGTACCAAACTCAACCTGCCTGCTGCTGCTGCTGTGCTGGCTCTGTGGCTGGCTGTGCTGTTTGGTCACACTCTTAGAAAAAAGGGTTCCAAAAGGGTTTTTCGGCTGTCCCCATAGGATAACCCTTTTTGGTTCCAGGTAGAACCCTTTTGGGTTCCAGGTAGAACCCTTTTGGGTTCCATGTAGAACCCTCCGTAGAAAGGGTTCTACATCGAACCAAAAGGTTTCTACCTGCAACCAAAAAGGGTTCTTCAAAGTGTTCTCCTATGGGGACAGCCAAAGAACCCTTTAAGGTTCTAGATAGCACATTTTTTCTAAGAGTGTACTGTTAGGGTTACAACTCTGGGAATAACTGGCCTTGCAGATAAGCCTCTGTTCCATCCACACTGGTTAATTGATGTTAGTTTGACCTCTCCAACTATTGGTCCAGGGCTGAACAGTGCATGTGAGGGGTGGAGACCGCTCTATATCAATGGATGAATGGGGATTTAATATGAATGACTTGTCAAGGGTATAGAGTGGCATGTGGAGTCTGGGTTTGAACTCTATCTAACCTGCCCTAGCATTGTTAATACACCATCTGTGTTTGAACTGAGCCCCATCATAGCAGTTGCTATTTGATTGGTATAGACTATTACAGAATATAATTTCTGCTCTGTTCTCACTTTTGTTGATATCAAAAACAACAATAATGGAAGAATATTTGGTTGTTTGACTGCTCTCATACAGTATATGCTTGTTCATCATGATTATTTGATACATGTTGTCCTAAGCTGTGCTTGCTGTTTGTTTGATTAGTTGATTGTTCAAACCCTTGATGAACTCAGCATTTTCATTACATTAGGGCAATTCCCAGAAACACTTGCAGCATTTCAATGTGGGTTAGTTGAGTGTGTTTTCATTTCACCCAGTGAGGGCTGAGGCGTAGCCTATAAAACACATCACCCTCTCTATGAGGTGTGGAACCAGGTGTCTTTCAGCACCATTACACAGTAAATAGCCTTCTGAGGAGAAGGTGGTGTTTTATTGACTTGGGAGCCATCTCATGTTTTCCAACACAGTATCCTGCTGCCGTATTATCCCATGGAGCAACCAGCCAGACAAGGACAGCATCACTATGCTCAGCACGGTGTGTGGAAACAAACACATATCCAGTTCTACTCCTCTAAACGCAAATAATGGCCCAGATGCCTTCTGTGTATGGGCAGATCCTACTGGGTGAACTGTGTGTGGAGTGTAGTAGTGTTAAGGCTGCGTGGTGTTTGGAGGAGGAGGACAGGGAGAAGGAGGAGATAGTAGTGACATCCTGGGTTGACTCCTCCCTGGGTTGTTTTTGATTGATCTACTGATCTGGCGTTGCTATGTCCACAGCTCTGGCTGCATTATCTGCAATACTAAAATGGCATTAGGAATGAGATTGTCACGACTTCCTCCGAGGCTGCCTCCTCTCCTTGTTCGGGCAGGCTTCGGCGTTCGCCGCCACTGGCCTTCTAGCCACTGCCGCTCCTCATCTCATTACATTTAACATTTTAGTCATTTAGCAGACGCTCTTATCCAGAGCGACTTACAGTTAGTGAGTGCATACATTTTCATACTGGCCCCCCGTGGGAAACGAACCCACAACCCTGGCGTTGCAAGCGCCATGCTCTACCAACTGAGCTACATGGGACTCATCATTCCATTTGTTTTGTCTTGTTTATTACACACACCTGGTTCATATCCCGTCATTAGTACCTGTATAAGTGTTCCCTCTGCACCCTTGTCTTTGTGTGTGATTGTATATTGTGAGATTAGTGAAGCTCGGTGGAGCTCCTTGTATTTTGTATCACTAGGTTATTTTTCCTGTGTGCCTTCTTGGTTTCAGTGCGCCTGTTTTGCGCACTGGACTGTTTTGACGCTTTATTGCATAGCTCTGTATTCCGGAATAAATCCTGTTATTCTGTGATTTACCCTCCTGCGCCTGACTCCTTCAAATCACCACATCACAAGGATGGATGGATGGTGGGGTTTAAATGGGATGGTTGATTAAAACTCCTAGGCCAGGCCAGCAGTGAGAGAAGTACAGGGTAGCTGAGGACAACGGTAGAAGGTTGGGAAGGATTCACGAAGTAGGGTGGTAAATAGGATGGAATATTACCAGAATTTATATGAAGATTTACTGGAAATTATTACTGGAAATGATTTATTTAAGCAATAATACACTCGAGTCCATGTGTTATGCCATTTTACCATGATAAAAATGTCATAACACATGGACTCGAGTGTATTATTGCTTTTATACAACGGGTTACCAGTATTAAAAATCAAGATTATTTCCCAAACCATCAATTTTTCAACAGAACGTGATGCTACATTCACTAACTATTTTTCTTGTTTTATTTCTTTAATATCCTCCTCCTCCTCTTCTTGTTGGCACCATTCATTAAACGTTAGTGGATAAAACAAATCAAAAGTAACTTTAAAAACATCCATGACGAGTTACACGTGCTAAGACTAGTAGTTGTAAAAGTAGTATGAAAGTGGATGTTATATGAACGTGGCCATGTGTATGTTGTCTCATATATCATGGGCAGGAGAGGCTCTAACAATGGGAATTCCAAACCACCCATTGTATAAACATTTATAAATTTCTCATAGAAACAAATCAAAATTTTAAATGGTTGGGAATTTTCAATCGCATAAAGATACTGTAAATTACACATGTTTGATACACTTCAAAAACAAACATCAGATGGGTAAACCAGATAGAAATACACCAACTAAAAATACACCAACTAATATGTTTTTCTTTGTGTGTGTTTGTGTGTGCATGCGTGGGTACGTGCGCGTATCATATGTTTGCATTTGAAAGAGACGGACGTTAGGGCGTTGTTTACAGAGGACCAAAGTGTAAATGAACTTATACAGTGTACATTTCGCTTTTGGACATGTTTGATGTTTATTACAAACCAGAGATGGAAGCGTTGATGTTTTCAGCACTTGTAAGTATGAGGGACTGGGCCTTTGAGTAGTTTACAGATGAAAGCTGCTGTCGCCGCCCCCTCCCTCCCCCCTCGGCTGCACTGTTGGAGCCTTTGTGAATAGCATTGCATCAGAATCTTCAGTGACAAAAATAACAACGGCAAAGTTCTGAAGTACATGAGATGGAATGCCAATATAAACGAGGAGGGGAAGGACAGGGCTGCACATTGAGAGTTGAAGATATAAAGAGATCCAAGGCCTCTAAAGGCATCAGAATAACAGATGCATATCTAACAAAATTGGCATAAATAGTGTCAGATATGTTATTACAATGGCGTAACAATGTTCAGCCATTCTAGTAATGAATGTGGAGCTAATCATCCATCATGCTAAGTGTAGTTACTATTGTTCCCTTTGTCTATTATGATGAGTGCTTCCATCACATCTGAAGAGTGTGATTTATGTAATGTCAAAGGGAAAACTGTGTGTGTGTGTGTGTGTGTGTGTGTGTGTGTGTGTGTGTGTGTGTGTGTGTGCGTGTGAATAGGAGGGATCTCTGTTCACTCCCATTCATGTACTGTATGTGTATATTGTATATACAGGGTCCATGTGGAGCAATCTGTGTTATTTTGTTTCCAGGAGAAGTACCTTCTGGTAGAGATTAGGCTGTACTCTGCTCTGGGACTCTGGGATCTCTATCAAACCTCTCTCTGTGCTGAGGACCAGATGCTTTGTGTGTGCTCTGCTCCACCCAGATACATTTAAATTTTTTACATTTTAGTCATTTAGCAGACGCTCTTATCCAGAGCGACTTACAGGAGCAATTAGGGTTAAGTGCCTTGCTCAAGGGCACATTTACGTCATTTAGCAGACGCTCTTATCCAGAGCGACTCACAAATTGGTGCATTCACCCTATAGCCGGGGGTAGAAGGATTACTTTATCCTATCCCAGGTGTTCCTTAAAGAGGTGGGGTTTCAAATGTCTCCGGAAGGTGGTGAGTGACTCCGCTGTCCTGGCGTCGTGAGGGAGCTTGTTCCACCATTGGGGTGCCAGAGCAGCGAACAGTTTTGACTGGGCTGAGCGGGAACTATGCTTCCGCAGAGGAAGGGGAGCCAGCAGGCCAGAGGTGGATGAACGCAATGCTCTCGTTTGGGTGTAGGGAATGATCAGAGCCCGAAGGTACAGAGGTGCCGTTCCCCTCACTGCTCCATAGGCAAGCACCATGGTCTTGTAACGGATGCGAGCTTCAACTGGAAGCCAGTGGAGTGTGCGGAGGAGGGGGTGACGTGAGAGAACTTGGGAAGGTTGAACACCAGACGGGCTGCGGCATTCTGGATGAGTTGTAGGGGTTTAATAGCACAGGCAGGGAGGCCAGCCAACAGTGAGTTGCAGTAATCCAGACGGGAGATGACAAGTGCCTGGATTAGGACCTGTGCCGCTTCCTGTGTAAGGCAGGGTCGTACTCTCCGAATGTTGTAGAGCATGAACCTGCAGGAGCGGGTCACCGCCTTGATGTTAGCGGAGAACGACAGGGTGTTGTCCAGGGTCACGCCAAGGCTCTTCGCACTCTGGGAGGAGGACACAACGGAGTTGTCAACCGTGATGGCGAGATCATGGAACGGGCAGTCCTTCCCGGGAGGAAGAGCAGCTCCGTCTTGCCAGGGTTCAGCTTGAGGTGGTGATCCGTCATCCATACTGATATGTCTGCCAGACATGCAGAGATGCGATTCGCCACCTGGTTATCAGAAGGGGGAAAGGAGAAGATTAGTTGTGTATCGTCAGCATAGCAATGATAGGAGAGGCCATGTGAGGATATGACAGAGCCAAGTGACTTGGTGTATAGGGAGAAAAGGAGAGGGCCTAGAACTGAGCCCTGGGGACACCAGTGGTGAGAGCACGTGGTGCGGGAGACAGCTTCTCGCCACGCCACTTGGTAGGGAGCGACCGGTCAGGTAGGACGCAATCCAGGAGTGAGCCGCGCCGGAGATGCCCAGCTCGGAGAGGGTGGAGAGGAGGATCTGATGGTTCACAGTATCAAAGGCAGCAGACAGGTCTAGAAGGACAAGAGCAGAGGAGAGAGAGTTAGCTTTAGCAGTGCGGAGAGCCTCCGTGACACAGAGAAGAGCAGTCTCAGTTGAATGACCAGTCCTGAAACCTGACTGGTTTGGATCAAGAAGGTCATTCTGAGAGAGATAGCAAGAGAGTTGGCTAAAGACGGCACGCTCAATAGTTTTGGAAAGAAAAGAAGAAGGGATACTGGTCTGTAGCTGTTGACATCAGTGGGATCGAGTGTTGGTTTTTTGAGAAGGGGAGCAACTCTCGCTCTCTTGAAGACGGAAGGGACATGGCCAGCGGTCAAGGATGAGTTGATCAGCGAGGTGAGGTAGGGGAGAAGGTCACCGGAGATGGTCTGGAGAAGAGAGGAGGGGATGGGGTCAAGCGGGCAGGTTGTTGGGCGGCCTGCAGTCACAAGTCGCAGGATTTTATCTGGAGAGAGAGGGGAGAAAGAAGTCAAAGCATAGGGTAGGGCAGTGTGAGTAGGACCAGCAGTGTCATTAGACTTAACAAACGAGGATCGGATGTCGTCAACCTTCTTTTCAAAGTGGTTGACGAAGTCATCCACAGAGAGAGAGGAGGGGGGGGAGGATTCAGGAGGGAGGAAAATGTGGCAAAGAGCTTCCTAGGGTTAGAGGCAGATGCTTGGAATTTAGAGTGGTAGAAAGTGGCCTTGCAGCAGAAACAGATGAAGAAAATGTAGAGAGGAGGGAGGAAAAGATGCCAGGTCGGCAGGGAGTTTAGTTTTCTTCCATTTCCGCTCCGCTGCCCGGAGCTCTGTTCTGTGAGCTCGCAATGAGTCATCAAGCCACGGAGCTGGAGGGGAGGACCGAGCCGGCCGGGAGGATAGGGGACACAGAGAGTCAAAGGATGCAGAAAGGGAGGAGAGGAGGGTTGAGGAGGCAGAATCAGGAGATTGGAGGGAGAAGGATTGAGCAGAGGGAAGAGATGATAGGATGGAAGAGGAGAGAGTAGTGGGAGAGAGAGAGCGAAGGTTGCGGGCGGCGCATTACCATCTGTGTAGGGGCAGAGTGAGTAGTGTTGGAGGAGAGCGAGAGAGAAAAGGAAACAAAGTAGTGGTCGGAGACATGGAGGGGAGTTGCAGTGAGATTAGTAGAAGAGCAGCATCTAGTAAAGATGAGGTCAAGCGTATTGCCTGCCTTGTGAGTAGGGGGGACGGTGAGAGGGTGAGGTCAAAAGAGGAGAGGAGTGGAAAGAAGGAGGCAGAGAGAAATGAGTCAAATGTGGACATAGGGAGGTTGAAATCCCCCAAAACTGTGAGGGGTGAGCCATCCTCAGGAAAGGAACTTATCAAGGCGTCAAGCTCATTGATGAACTCTCCAAGGGAACCTGGAGGGCGATAGATGACAAGGATATTAAGCTTAAATGGGCTAGTGACTGTGACAGCATGGAATTCAAATGAGGAGATAGACAGGTGGGTTAGGGGAAAAATTGAGAATGTCCACTTGGGAGAGATGAGGATTCCTGTGCCACCACCCCTCTGACCAGATGCTCTCGGTGTATGCGAGAACACATGGTCAGACGAGGAGAGAGCAGTAGGAGTAGCAGTGTTTTCAGTGGTAATCCATGTTTCCGTCAGCGCCAGGAAGTCGAGGGACTGGAGGTTAGCATAGGCTGGGATGAAGTCAGCTTTGTTGGCAGCAGAATGGCAGTTCCAGAGGCTGCCTGAGACCTGGAACTCCAGGTGTGGGGTGCGTGCAGGGACCACCAGGTTAGAGAGGCAGCAGCCACGCGGTGTGAGGCGTTTGTGTAGCCTGTGCAGAGAGGAGAGAACAGGGATAGGCAGAGGCATAGTTGACAGGCTGTAGCAAATGGCTACAATAATGCAGAGGAGATCGGAATGAAATGAACTAAACATCTGGGAGAGGAGAGAGCAGGGCCTCCCTGATGACATCGCATGATGACATCGCATGATGGTAGCACAACATTCTACCCTATGTGGACACGCACACACATGCACACACACATGCACACACACACCTCCTTCTCTATATGTCTGGAGCCACCTGTCTCATCAACGTTACAGTTTCCACCTGACACAAACAGATGCGTCTCTTCAATGTAAACAGAATGCTTTGGAAGACCTTTGCTGTCTTCCAGGTATATAGGACAGTCAAACCTCCCTTTCAGAACACTGTGCAGGCAACTGACACCTGCTGTGGTGCAAATGACATAGAACACCAGCATATGTGATTTATGATAAACAGGTAAATACTCAGTGCTTGACTTGGGCAGGAGCTCACCGGAGCTGAGTACCGGCACCTCTTTCAGTCCAAGTAAATACTCCTTATATATTTGCGTTTAGAAAAAGATGATATAATCGGACAGGATCTCCTTTACATGTATCTTGCTTTTTACTCTCACCAGGGTAGCTGCAGTATTTGCCTTGCTTTTCAATACACCCATCCAAGACACACCTCCAACTCTAATGTTTTGTATATATGGTTTAATGACTGGATAGAAAGTCAATGGACATTAGAAACATTAGACATTAGAACTGATAGTTACCCTGACTTTGCTAAGGAATCCAGTGACATTGACTTAAAATCCCTCCCATTAGAGAAATACAATCGTCTTTGGTTATTAATGGCTGAATTAGCTCTGAGGGATGGCAGGGTTAATGCTGAGCTGTTGTATTGCCTGTAGTATCACACCCTGATCTGTTTCACCTGTCTTGTGCTTGTCTCCACCCCCCTCCAGGTGTCGCCCATTTTCCCCATTATCCCCTGTACATTTATACCTGTGTTATCTGTTTGTCTGTTGCCAGTGCGTCTTGTCTCTTCAAGCCTACCAGTGTGTTTTTTCCCGTACTGTTCTCTCTAGACCCTGTTCTCTAGTTCTCCCGGTTCCGACCTATTCTGCCTGCCCTGACTCGAGCCTGCCTGCCGTCCTGTACCTATTTGACTCTGACCTGGTTTATGAACTTCTGCCTGTCCTGACCCTGAGCCTGCCTGCCGCCCTGTACCTATCAGACTCTGACCTGGTTACAAACCTCTGCCTGTCCTCGACCTGCCCTTTGCCTGCCTCCTGTGGTTTTAATAAACTACTCTGTATATTGAACCTTCTGTCTCCTGTGTCTGCATCTGGGTCATATCCTGAGTCGTGTTAGTACGAACTGGCCATGACTGACCCAGCAGACTCAGACCAGCTCCGCAACGACGTCTCCTCCCAAGGAGCCACCATTGGGAGACACGAGGAGTTAGTTCGAGGTCTTATGGAAGGATTCCAGACCTTGTTGGAACGCCATGACTGTGCCTTTAATACATTGCTGGAGCAATTCCGCGGATTGTCTGTTAGGCATCAGGCCGCAACAGTAACCTCCCAGCTCCTCAGTAACCCCACTGTCAGCAGCGCGTCTCTCCAGCCCACCCCGACTTCCCGAGAACCCCGCTTACCTCCTCCGGAGCGCTTCGCTTGAGAGTCAGGAACCTGTCGGGCATTTCTCTCCCAGTGCTCCCTCATCTTCAAGCTGCAGCCCTCGCCCTTTCCCTCGGACCACTCGAAGATAACGTACCTCATAATGCTGATGTCCGGGAGGGCTCTCGCCTAGGCCACGGCGGTGTGGGAACAACAATCTGCTGTGTGCTTCAGTCTGGAGGTGAAAAAGTGTTTTTGATTCTCTGTTGTCTGGGAGAGAGGCTGCCCGGAAGTTACTCCAGCTTCGTCAAGACTCCCACAGTGTGGCAGACTATGCGGTTGATTTCCACACGTTGGCTCCGAGAGTGCCTGGAACCCGGAATCCCTGTTCAACACGTTCCTTCACGGATTATCGGAGGAGGTTAAAGACGAGCTCGCAGCTCGGGAGCTGCCTACGGATCTCGACTCGCTCATCGCCTTGACCATCCTGATCGATGGGCGGCTACTGGAACGTAGGAGGGAAAGGAGGTCTGATTCCAGTCCCACTCGCCCGCCCAAGGATCCCACCTCGCCTCTGAGGAATCCCGGAAGTCCCCGGCATCTACGTACCCAAGAGAATCCGAGGTTAACCGAGTTCCCCTGAGAGTCTCCAGGTCCATTAAAAGACCAGGCTCATCAGTATGTATGAGTACTCTAGTGGGCCATACAGATAATTTTCCTTCTCCCCTTGAGAGTTTCATGGACACTACGCTGGTGTCAGAGCTGGGTATCCCCACTCAGCTCCTCTCCATTCCCATGGACGTCAGAGCGCTGGATGGGCGCTCTATAGGCAGAGTCACCCACAATACTGCTCTTATCAACCTGCGAGTGTCAGGGAACCACAGTGAGTCTATGCAGTTCATGCTCATCAATTCAACGCAGCCTGCCCTGGGACGTCTTCCTGTGGGCTCGGAAGAAGCCTCGGACCTCTCTGCCATTCCTGCGGAGTACCAGGACCTCCGGGAGGTTTTCAGCAAGGCCCGGGCCACTTCGCTTCCTCCACATCGACCCTACGACTGCGTGATCGACCTTCTCCCGGGCACTACACCACCCCGGGGATGGCTGTATTCTCTGTCGGGTCCGGAGACCAAGCCTATGGAAACGCACATCGAGGACTCCCTGGCTGCAGGGTGTATCCGGATACGGGAAGGTGACGAGTGGAAGACAGCATTCAATGCGGCTAGCGGGCACTACGAATAACTGGTGATGCCATTCGGACTGACCAACGCTCCTGCTGTGTTCCAGGCCCTGGTTAACAATGTTCTCCGTGAAATGTTGAACCGGTTTGTGTTTGTCTACCTCGACGACATCCTCGTCTTTTCCCGCTCAGCTCAAGAACACGATTTAATAAACTACTCTGTATATTGAACCTTCCGTCTCCTGTGTCTGCATCTGGGTCATATCCTGACTCGTGTTATGTAGTTACTAATGATGGTGGAAGTATGGACAATATATGTAGTGAACATACGCCAGTGTTTTGTTTTGTTATCCTTCATTCTATTCTAGTCTGAAGAAATAGCAGTTTGTCATGTGGCAAAGAAAGGTTCTTCATTCGTTGGTGTTGTAAGCTGATTCTATGTTTTACAAAGTATGTGGACTGGTGAACTCTCAAGGGTTCTCTTTGACATGTGTTAGTAACACTTGACTGGTTCAGATGACTTACAGGTCAGTGCGTAAATAATCATTTACAAAACAACTTTACAAAACTCCCAGTAGATTTCATGCGTACCCTTCTTTGGCTTGCCCACATTTTTGGCCAGGCCAGGCCATGGGTTGTGTTGCCAGCTCTGATCTTTAAATATCCCCCACTTTGGGATGAATCATCACTCCACTCTTCTTCCAGTCAGTGAAGCTGACCACAAATGCTGACAAATGGCACCCTGACAGCCTTTGTCACCCAGGCCATTACTCAGAGGGTCTGAATGGCAGAACAGAGAGGAGGCTGACTGATGCCAGGGTATCAGAGTCACACAGACATAACGATGAACAAACACCATGACGAGGCACCAGGAACTGACTCACGCTCTGCAACCCTCTTTATGTATCAGCAGCCAGCCTCCACTCAATGTGCCACTAAGAAAGGCCTCCCACAGGTGCCATTACCCACAGCTAGTTTACACTACACAACACAGTAGCCTGGTTCAAGGGAAAAATAACACCATCTATTACACTTGTAAGGAAAACAATATGTGTACCCTTTCTTTCCTACAAGGTACAGTATGAGTTACCCATGAGTGAAAGGCACTGGAGTCATGCTATTCCTCTACCCACGACATCAATGGTTACACATACATGTATCTAGGCATGCACATGTACGTGTACGTGTGTGTGTGTGTGTGTCTGCGTCTGCGTGTGTCTGCGTGTGTTTGCACAAGTAACACCTAGTGGGCGTCGGTATGATTCATTATTTCCCAGCACACCCTCCTCTGCAGCCTGGATTCATTTGTTAGAGCACTACTCCCATTTGTTTTGTGAAGAGATGAATAACATGAGTGAATACACGGTAGAATGGCTTCGATTGATGAGGAGAGCCATGAAGTGTTTATCAAGCAAGCGGGTTGATATGCTACCTTGGACAGTACTCTAATTTTGTCCAAATGCTTGTGCGTGTCCCACTTTTGAAAACAAGAGCTCAGCAGAGAGGGATACGATGAAGAAGCAGTACTACATCCATCTCTGGATCCCACAGCCTTTCCTCTTTAACTTTGCCTGCAATCATATCCAGCAAAGTTACTTCACCTTAACTCGTAAGAGTTGTCTTGTATTAAGGGTTGGGAGAAAATGGCAGAGAGAAAGTATGAAAATGTTGCTTAGAGGTGTTACTGATTCATGCAATTTCTCACATACTTTTATTTTACTGTAGCTCAAGCTGTCTGCTCTCTATGTCCTCTCAGTGTCAGGTGTCTGTTTTCTAGATGAGCTATAAGTTAACCCTAAACAACTCACTCTGTCAGGCTGGCATAGAGTGGTGAGGAGGAGGAGGAGCTCCGCGGACCCTTCGTGTCCGGAAGTAATTCAGCCATTCATTGTAGCCATTGGCGCTCTGTAGAGTTGCTATTTTCTCAAGTTTGCTCGTGTCAATTAACTCATGACATTCCTGGATTACTCATTATATTAATAAAGTCCGATTTAATCAACAAATAAGGTAGTCAGTGTAAAAAAGGTTAAGGATACAAGACTGTGTACATATCTGGCTGTGTTGGCAGAATCACTACATATCCCATCGAGCCAAGCGGGGAGAGGCTGCCCTGTCACAGTTCCAAGACCAGTCAGAAACGTCCAGCTAACCCTACACCAATGATGCCGGTGGATCTCAAAACTGAACTTGGATCCGTGTTAAGTAACAATGATATCCTTCCCCACCGTTGCCTTATGACACAACAGATAGCTAAAACCAGTCATGACTATTCAACAAAACAATAAATCATTTTCAAGTCTCTTTCCAACAGATTTCTTAGTTACATGATTGTATAACTTATTTATGAAGTTCTGCAATGAGGACGAAACTACCGTAGCTCAGCTAGCCAGCTAGTTTAGCCAGGGAAAACAAGCTCGGGACAGGATATAGCTGGGTGCACATGTGCACTAGGCTAATTCAGGACACAGATTGTAGTTTTTATGCCCTGATATTCGGACCTGGCGGCGAAAGGTTTGATTAAACAATATAGAGACTGAAACTAATACATCAGATGACAAATATTTAAGGAGAGCAAATCGGTATATAATCCTAAAATCAGCTGTAACTCTCAATAGTAAAATAAAGCTTAAAATGATGTTTGAGTGAACCTGAATTCAGAAAATGTATGGTGAAGTCTCTTCCGGACACGGTAGACTCCTCCTCCTCACCACATCAGTCAGGGGTGAGAGGTCAGGTTCTGGAAATATTTCTCTGCAGTCCAAACTAAGTGAGGGGAAAAGCTAATTTAATTAACAGACCTGCCATATTCCATTTTAAAGGTCAAACAATCTCCTCCAAACAGGCACCTGGGAGCACAGTCCTGCCTCCATCTCTGCTAAATAAGATTTCCCCTCAGCAGAGCATTATTAATATTAAAGCAGTAGAGGCCCTCCAAAGGCTAGCTATGTCAGGTATACTGCAGCAGGAAAAAAGGTGTGGTCATGATATTTTTGCCTTCCCTCAAAATTGGTTGCCAGGATTTGGAGGGGAAATGTTTGCTCTTCTTCATCGAGTGCATCTGCTGATGCCAGCACAAACTTTTTTTGCCGTTTGTGAGTGCTTTGTCTGTTTGTGAGCCAGTGAAATCCAGTTTAAAGTAATTCACTGAGTTTGATGCTATTTCTTTGTTTTTGCAACTTGCTCTAGTAGAGCATATTAATGCAAATAGATTCAAATGGAACCCTTTCTTCATAATAATTATTGCATTTTGTGTGAAATGCAAATGATAGCCTCTCCTCTAACTACTTTACTGCAATTTTTGGGGGGAAAGCTGACCTCGGTAGTCAAGGTTGGAGGGCATGTCAGGCTTTGCCCACAGGGCACCACGAGACAATAACATATTTACAGAGCGAGTCACGCCATCAGGGATTTAATGGGCCTCTGACCCAACCCATAGGGCTCATCTTGTGTGGAATAGAGCGCTGCATGGGTCGAACTGGGCCTGTATCAAAGCCTGGTTATCTGTCGTAAGACTACCGGCTAAAGCAGTCTGTATCTCTATAAACCCACCATTAGTTAAAAGCTTTAAATGGTGTTCACTGTTCACCCAGTTTATCATGTAAAGTGTGTAAGGATAGACTGACTCATTCGAGGCCTTTCATATATGTGTATGTCAATTCAATATCAAGTTATTGTAAAAGGTAAAAAGCCATTGTGGTGTTATCAAAACAGACCTACGTCCATAGAAATTGTAACAGCCGTTGCTTACCTGTTTGTTCATTAATATTTGATTTATGAGCTGGAGATTAGATCAGTCACGACACAATTTAGCACTGAGCTGGGGAGGGGGTGAGGACAATATTGTCCTCACCCCCTACCCCTTCCCCCTCCCCCCCCCCCCTCCCCCCTCCCCAGTGTGTTGTCCCCAGTGTGTTGTCCTCATTTACAGTTGGTCTGGTTTGAAAAGATTTGCTCTGTGAGCCAGGGAAGATAATGATATTTACCACAATGAGAGAGAGTGGTTTCATATCAGGCCCTTGTTTGATCTTATAGAAATTGAATAATAGATCTTTAAATTTCCATCTCTATACAGCAAACACACTGCATGACAGCTAAAAAAAATAGTTGTTTACAGGTTTAAATTTGTATTATTTTCTCCATCCAATCTGATAAACGTGTTGATTTTATGCACTAAAGGGGGATCAAGATAGAAGGAGGGTGTTCAGAACTTTGACCTTGAATAAACAACACATTGAGTCACTCAAAACAAAACAAAATGTTTAATTGCGATTGTGGGACCATGAGAGGGCATGGCATGCCCAGTGACTCAAGTAAGCATTTCACTGTAATGTCTGCACTTGTTGTATTCGGCGCATGTGACCAATAAAATTTGATTTGATTTGATTTGATCTTGGAGCTGTCCTTTCAGCTCCTCCACAGACCTACATCAGGACCATGGACAGCAACCAGAGACAAGACTGTCCTTCAGCACCACCCTGCCTTTGCAGGGCCATGGACAGCTCCCCAGTACTTGTGGTGCTTATTATTTATTCACTGGTCTTGCTGGACCTGGGTTACTTACCCATTCAGAATCCACAGTAATATAAATGCAATGAAGCAAAACTAGTTGTTCTCGAAAGGACTGAACTTTTCAACGAGTGATAGATGTAATTTTATATCAAGTAGTAAGTTCTATGAAATTCTAAAATAGAGTACGTTTTGAAAACAAAAATCTCAAATACTGCCTCTGTCCTTACATTCCCTATACAGAACTTCGTAAAAAGCCACAGGGATGTCAGTTCTGTACCATCACTAAGGGATTAGTTCACTCTGTCCAAATAATCTGGCTCTGTTTGTTTTGCTTCTTCTCTACAATTATCTTGGATTTGCATTTTTATGGCACTTTCAAGTCTTTTTTTTTGTATTTCTTCACATTTTGACTCACACAATAAATCTGTGGGGGAATGTGTTCTTGTCTTGCTGTAAAAGGATTTAGCCTATCATAAATTGTTAGTAGTGTATGTAGCCTGATGTTGTAAACAAACACCACAATCCAAGAAAAATAAGGTCAAAAAGAGCAGTCATTGTGTGTTTAATGGAACATTTTCCCATGTATTCAGTTATTGTCCTGTTGTAACATAGCTATAATGTTATGTTATGACCAGACTGGGTATGACCTGGTTGGTTGACAAAGTGACCTTGGATTAGGAGCTGGTCCCTATGGTGACCTGGGGTGAGAGCCACGTCCTGGGATTATTGCTGAGCCACACCACTCCTCTGCAAGTGTCATACCAGGGATTATTCAATATCACTGTGCCAGATTTTAGGACCTACACACAAGTCTGAGCAGGGCTGATGTCAAATGTGTTTTGAATGTGCTACAGTTCAATGATCATATGTAATCATCACTGACGTAACACAAGCGGGTCATTCATTAATTGTAAAAGCCTCTTTAATAAAGATACTAAATTGTTTTATTACATTTCTTTAACATTCCTTTAAGAAAGAGGATTAACAGACAACCAGTCAGTGCTATGTTTTCAGTGCCAGCCTTCGTGCCACTCCCCTAGTCTTCCACAGCAGCCATGTGAGCATCGCTAAGCTGTGTTTACTGGTTTATGTCTCTGACACCCTCAGCATCTGTCTCATCAGTTGCTCCAGAATAAACTTCCCATCATGCCCCTCAGTGCTGGAGCAGCTCAGCTCTCAGCAGCCTTCATCAGCTCTGTCACTATTCCTCTGGTGGGCTGAGACTGACAGTCAAGTCCCTCTTAGAACTAAGAGGCTGTCCAAGAGCCTGGCTTCTGTAGAGCAGGAGTAGTGCTGACTGAGATCAGTCCAGCTGTAAACAATCTGTCTTTGACCACATGCTTTTGACTGCAATGAGTTTCTTCCATGGAGATTTGGTGATGTCACTGCAAACATTAAGAGAACAATGTTTACTCCCAGGTTCCTACTGGGCACCACCCCTAGAAAGGCAGGTGATGTGTATTCTGCTCACTTTTCGATTTGAAAGGCACGTCTTTTGAATTTGACTCTCCTTGACCTGCCGTAGCCTACTGAACTTTGATTCAACTAGAGTTTGTTTTCCCCATTTAAACACAGTACACACTTACTGCACTCTACTACTGTAATGACTGTGAGTGGAGCTGTGTGCGCTGTGTGGAGGTGTGCCAGGCTAAATCCTATCCAGGTGTCAGCACTGAACAGGGAAACAGTAGAGATGCTGGCCCTTTGATGTGACAGGTAGGATTAGCTCTGGTCCATAAAGACAGGTCCAGGGGAGAGATTTGGCCAAATCCACACAACACTCCTCCTGCCCTGTAGCAAAGATAATCAGGTCCAGATCCAGATCTAAACCTCATAGCCTGAGAGCATGGCTAAACAGCACAGAAAGATAGAGCTGCTATCTGCTTCAACTGTTATTTCCGACTTGCTCCTTTATGGAGGATTGTTGTATGTTTTTCACTAGTGGGATGAGAGATGAACATGTTTCCACTTCATAGTACAGCCTAAACATTTGTCCCATGACATCATATTCATATTATATCACATTGTGAGTCACAGAATGACCTATTCCTTTGGTTACGTTATAACGGTTATGTACCCCGTTATGTTAGCCTTGATGACATTCCAGCCCTGTTTACCTGTCGCTAAAATGCATCTTTCGTCCTGATCTTGACCTGATCTTGTCTGTTTACACTTATAAGATCTGATCACAATCAGATCACAATGCGTCTTTTAGTCATCTACACCTGTCTAAAAATGTAGGTACAATCAGAAAGTGGACAAGATCAGAACAAAGAACGCATGTTAGAACCAGGCATAAACAGGGCGTATGTATCTCAGTCAGGAGCCAGTTGTTTTGCTACATGACGTGTCTGTGATGACTCACACCACCAGGTCTGTGGGGCAGAACTGGTAATTATACTCTGCTGAGAGGTCATCCCTGTGCTGGTATAGATTGTTCAGCAAGGTACATTATGTCTGTTCCATATTTCTTAAGTCTATAATGGAGTTGCTGTGGAGTCTCTCAGTGGGATTTGGCCCTGTGGCTCCAGACCCAGCCTCCAGATGATGTATGTCTCTCTTGGTTGTTGGGAAGCTCTGGCTCTGGCCCCGGAAAGATTTAATATGTTCTGTGTCTATCCAGTGTATTGCTTTCAGAGCAGGGTGGTGCTTGGATAGAATGAGTCACCTTGTGTGGATACACACACGCACGTACACACACATACAGTAATTTACTAAAGGCCATTTTCCTGGATCATTAGTCCATCATGTGTTCTCTCCATCCACCTCTGTCAGAGACTAAGCCTAATTGCACTGATCTTTTGCTCCATGCAGTACTGCAGAGAAACACACAGGGGCTTCAGTCTGTACTCAATAGAAACCAAACTTCATTAAAATGTCCTTGACAACGACAATTGCTCTAGGAAGATGGCCCTAAGAGAGTCACTGATGAAAAGGGCAAATGGGGCATGTGATAGTTCAAGTCTCCTATTTCCCATGTGCCACATGGAGGTTGTTAAGTTTGAAAGGGGATGAGGGGTAGTGTATTATTATTCCCTGGTCCAACAGCCCCAGCCTGTCTCATTCTTTCCCATCTCATTTCACAGTCCTCTCACTCCTCTGTCCTGTATGCTCTTAAGAGAGGCACAGTTAGCTCCTCTCCTCTCCTCTCCTCTCCTCTCCTCTCCTCTCCTCTCCTCTCCTCTCCTCTCCTCTCCTCTCCTCTCCTCTCCTCTCCTCTCCTCTCCTCTCCTCTCCTCTCCTCTCCTCTCCCTTCATCCTTGTTACAGTTCCCCAGGGCTGCTTCTGCGATGACGTCTACAGTCTTCACGCTCAGTTATCCTGTCTTTATTGCTTAAGTGGCCGTGACACAGATAGTGTCTCACGCTCTAGCCCAGTCCCAGTGTCTAGCCACCAAAGTAATTAAGTCTTCTAATGAATCATCCACGGGACTCACACTCCAATCATCTGCACTCTGTCACACTAGACACCACACACACCATTCACCTCACATAATGGTTCAGAATAAATGTGTGTTCATTCACTTACGAGACGGTTTTCAATGTGTTTTTGTATATTTTAGTGAATGTGAGTGATTCAGTGTTCTGTATAGAAAATCAGTAATGGGGTTGTTCTTTAGAGATGATTAACGTCTGGATTATGTTTCTTTGCTGACCAAAAAGACATACCCCAAGGACAATGACTGTGGAGTGTACTGTATTCACACAGAACCACACATAAGTTATTTGAGTGAATACCTGAGCACTGTCACAATAGGAAGGACAGACAATGACATTTCTCCTTGTCTGACTCTTCCAGTAGCCAAACATACCATCACTCAATGACATTTCCTCCAAGAGACTCCTTCTTACCCAGTATTCTTCCCCAGTAAGCTGACCTGGGGTCATTTCTAGTGGTGCCAGTCCTTCTTCATTAGAGGCACATATTGGCAGCTGATTATCTCTGTGGTGTCTTAATGGCTGTAGCAGCCCGTTAGTGAAATTATCATCCTGGCTCCCACTGAACTGCCAATTAGATGGACATGACATAGTCTAGTTACACTCTAATGGATCACTTCATCCAAGCTCTCAATAGCTATCCACACACAGTAAATGGTCTAAGTTAAGAAATGGGATCAGGCAGTCATCATGTCCTCAGGCCTGTAGACAGATCAAGGCATCCCTGTCCAGTGTGTCTACATTGTCTTGTCATATAGTATCATCACTGTATACATCCATGTCGGTGCTGTAGGCTCACCTGCTGTATCTGTGAAGCTGGCTGGTGTTCCATGTGTCCATGCTGCCAGAGACTCTCTGCCATTGCAATCCCATAATGAGCGGCCATGTTGTTCTATTGACTGTAGTAAGAGGAGGCAGAATGACAGTGGAGGAAAGGAGCAGTGTGTGTGGGAATGCAGCCAGGAGATGTAGAGGATGGGAGGGGGGGACTGGCAAGGGGAGATGGAATTCATGTGTTTGTGAGGAGCTGCAGGTACACTCACATTCACTCTCTTTCTCACTCACACACACACACACACACACACACACACACATACACACCAGTGTCATACTGCAGGGCTCTCATTAGTTGTGCTACAGTGGGTCGGTGTGTGAGCCTGTCCAAAGCTGCAGAGCCTGTTCAGGGACGGAGGTGACATTATTAAAATAATGTTCCGTACCAGCAGAAGCACACCATTGGATGTCGTGTAATGGTCTCCACATAGCATGACAATAAGTGTAGACTTGGGAAGTTAGTAATGAGACTTTCCAGAGCCAACCAGTGTTCCAAGGCTAGGATCCTGCATAAGTGGCCTATATTAACTCTGGGGGTGATATTCTTGCCCCCTGACCCTTTGGAGCAGTGAGATCACTGAGGTCTGTGACTGCAGGGGCCTGCTCTGGGCTAGCTCTGGGTCTGTGGTAGTCAGTGTTGATCACAGCTATGCCTGTGTTCCGCTAATTCCCATCAGAGGACAGAGACGTCACCAGACCAGGAGCCAAGTGTTAAGCAGGGCCACCATCTCTGTCTCATAAGGCCAGGTGTCCTTGACCCTGATATGGCCTGTGGAGTGCTGCTGGGTCACACTGTGTTCATGGGGTTAGGGAAAAAAGGAAACACAATTATTCAGTCACTTCTACTCTTATCTTCCTATTGACGTAGATAACTGCAGGGCTGCCGTAAACTCTAAAACTGTTATAGAACTTTTTAGTTAATGTAAACTTTACTGTTTTCACAGCCACTTCAGTAGCATGTTGTTACTGAGGCCGACAGCGGGGAGGGGGGACATGGATTATTCATAGAGGAGGGATGGTGGTGACGCAGTCTGTGTGTGTCTCAGACTGGCGACGATGATGCCGGTTGCGTCAAGTCACCCGAAAAGGCAGTTGTGCGCACGGAGTTCAGAGAAGTGAAGGATCACTTGGGTGGATGTTTGTGGTGCATATTAATATTTTGGAAACATCAGTAAGCTTTTTGGAACTTTTTCATCTACCAATGATTGCATTACTCTCACTGTTCAAAAAGAAGCACCAGGCTTTTAGCAGAAGATGAGGAAACTCATCAAAAATATATCCCTATGTTATTAAGATTGACGATTATATCCTTTAGACAGTCATGGTTACCCAACAGTACATATACCCCAATCTCCTGTGGTTGGTGATTCAGAATGGTCATTCATTACTCTTTCACTTCACAGATAACAAGAATGTCTCAAGGTAGGTCGTCTATTGTGGTCGATCATTGACTGGCCCTCTCAATAGTCTTACATTCTATAAAACACACCACTACTACAATACAGAAATTACTATAAGTCTCCTGACTAATGGAAATCTGAAGTGTGAATAAGGAAGAATGGTTCTGTGCTTTGATGAGGTTAGTAATGAATACTGTCTCCTTCACTCCTTTCTCCAAAATACAGTTGCTTCTCTGAATGATTTTGTCCTATCCCTTTATTCAGCATACTCTCATAATACCTGCATTCTACATGAATGCCGTTTGAGAGTTTACCTTGGACCTTTTGAAATCCAGGCTCAAATGAGGACTCTAATTCCTATGTCTGCCTGAAAGATACTAAAGGCTGATCCGGGAGGACCAGGTAGAACGGGGGCACTAGTAGAGAGCTATAGGTGCCAGTGGATAGGGTTCAGCCACCACTGGTCTGTCCGGCAAGAGCAAGTCAGATGTCTTCAGAACAGGTTTATTGCAGCTATTGGGTTCAACACACCACACTCCTCTGTAATGATGACTCACAGTAAAAGTGAGTGTATAAAAGTGGTTCTATGAAGAAATAGAGATAGAGTCCAGTAATGACCATACAGAGCATTGGCAGTAATACAGTTAGATAATAGCATACACAGATACAGTGGGGAAAAAAATTATTTAGTCAGCCCCCAATTGTGCAAGTTCTCCCACTTAAAAAGATGAGAGAGGCCTGTAATTTTCATCATAGGTACACGTCAACTATGACAGACAAATTGAGAAAAGAAATCCAGAAAATCACATTGTAGGATTTTTTATGAATTTATTTGCAAATTATGGTGGAAAATAAGTATTTGGTCACCTACAAACAAGCAAGATTTCTGGCTCTCACAGACCTGTAACTTCTTCTTTAAGAGGCTCCTCTGTCCTCCACTCGTTACCTTTATTAATGGCACCTGTTTGAACTTGTTATCAGTATAAAAGACACCTGTCCACAACCTCAAACAGTCACACTCCAAACTCCACTATGGCCAAGACCAAAGAGCTGTCAAAGGACACCAGAAACAAAATTGTAGACCTGCACCAGGCTGGGAAGACTGAATCTGCAATAGGTAAGCAGCTTGGTTTGAAGAAATCAACTGTGGGAGCAATTATTAGGAAATGGAAGACATACAAGACCACTGATAATCTCCCTCGATCTGGGGCTCCACGCAAGATCTCACCCCGTGGGGTCAAAATGATCACAAGAACGGTGAGCAAAAATCCCAGAACCACACGGCGGGACCTAGTGAATGACCTGCAGAGAGCTGGGACCAAAGTAACAAAGCCTACCATCAGTAACACACTACGCCACCAGGGACTCAAACCCTGCAGTGACAGACGTGTCCCCCTGCTTAAGCCAGTACATGTCCAGGCCCGTCTGAAGTTTGCTAGAGTGCATTTGGATGATCCAGAAGAGGATTGGGAGAATGTCATATGGTCAGATGAAACCAAAATATAACTTTTTGGTAAAAACTCAACTCGTCGTGTTTGGAGGACAAAGAATGCTGAGTTGCATCCAAAGAACACCATACCTACTGTGAAGCATGGGGGTGGAAACATCATGCTTTGGGGCTGTTTTTTCTGCAAAGGGACCAGGACGACTGATCCGTGTAAAGGAAAGAATGAATGGGGCCATGTATCGTGAGATTTTGAGTGAAAACCTCCTTCCATCAGCAAGGGCATTGAAGATGAAACGTGGCTGGGTCTTTCAGCATGACAATGATCCCAAACACACCACCCGGGCAACGAAGGAGTGGCTTCGTAAGAAGCATTTCAAGGTCCTGGAGTGGCCTAGCCAGTCTCCAGATCTCAACCCCATAGAAAATCTTTGGAGGGAGTTGAAAGTCTGTGTTGCCCAGCGACAGCCCCAAAACATCACTGCTCTAGAGGAGATCTGCATGGAGGAATGGGCCAAAATACCAGCAACAGTGTGTGAAAACCTTGTGAAGACTTACAGAAAACATTTGACCTGTGTCATTGCCAACAAAGGGTATACAACAAAGTATTGAGAAACTTTTGTTATTGACCAAATACTTATTTTCCACCATAATTTGCAAATAAATTCATTAAAAATCCTACAATGTGATTTTCTGGAAAGAAAAATCTTATTTTGTCTGTCATAGTTGATGTGTACCTATGATGAAAATTACAGGTCTCTCTCATCTTTTTAAGTGGGAGAACTTGCACAATTGGTGGCTGACTAAATACTTTTTTCCCCCACTGTACATACATACAGCCTCTAAGAGGTAAACTATCTTAGCATATACTATGGCCTGTGCTGGCGTATCATAGTAGTATGGCCTGTATACAACCAATAGGCAGGCTTAGTATAGTATGTACATCAATACACACATCTATGCACTACAATGCTCAATTACTGATTACTAATACAGAAATAATAATGGAATGCAGTTACAGGATAAAGACCCAAATACTATTAAGCATATAACTGAAAACATGACCATAATGCAACCAGGGTCTGCATGAGCACGAGACCACGACCACTGTGGAATAGTAACTGTGCCACGAGGTCCAAAAGGCTCTTTGACAGCTTCTACCCCCAAGCCATAAGACTGCTGAACAATTAATCAAATGGCCACCCGGACTATTTACATTGGGCTACATGCTACATGAGGCTAAATACAGTGTGCAGTAGCACGAGGCTACATAAAGGCTCTAAATGTCAATAAATATGACTACAAGTACACAGACAATATGAACATAATAATATGAATAGGCTATCCTAAACAAGGCGTGTGGTACACAGCGTAGACGAGCTAGCATGATTGGCTAGCACCTAGGCTAGATGGCTAGGAATAGCATGACGGTCGACAGTACTTACACTTAGATGAACGCACTAAAACACAGGTCAAATACAGATTGGTGAGGAACAGTCGAAGAAGTCCATTCTCTTCTGACCACGATCTCACTCTGATGGCAGCAGCAGAGTTCAGTGAGCTGCACGGGAATGGTGAACTATGATTGGCTGATACAAGTGGGGTGACGTGTAGGTACCACTAATAAGAAAATAAGGGGTGTTGGGAGAGTACAACTAACTAATAGTTCAGGGGTGCTGAAACTGCTAACTAAGGGCTAGTTTTTTTTAACACTGCCTGCCCTGTACTTCAATCTATGTGTATACCCTCCATTGTGTAGAAGTGGTACTGTATGCGGTTCTGACCAACATCTTCTACTGGACATTATTTAATCCAAGTTGTCAACACTGTCTGGGCTGGGTTGATTGGGACTCAGCCCTATGAAATCTTTCAATTCTCTAGATTCTTTCAAAGAGTTCCATTCAGTAGCGAAGAGACTGTGGTACATCCCTTTGTGTTCTAGAGACTAGAGTACTTCTTTCTTTTTTTTGACTTCGCAGCTAGCTTTCGTCATACTTTAGAAAACATTTCCCAACAGAATTCGTTTTCATTTGAAGTTGTAATCCTTTGGAGAGAGATCCCAATTGTTCAGTCCTAGAAATATGATTCAGGTTGCAGCTTTTGTTCTTATCTTCATCTTTTATTTCTGTTGGGATTCTAATGAAAAGGACCAATGTGCCCAACGTAGCGAATGTTGAACTTTTGTTAACATTCTGCCTGCTTTGACTCATTTATAGTTTCTGTTTTATTTGTATGCATGAGAGTTGCTTGTGATTTCCTGTTTTTCAGATACAGAGAATTATCAGTATAGCTCACCTGTTTCTGTTTCTGTCTGGTTAGGTGTGAAGCACCCCCTCCTTCTCCCCTCTTCCCCCCTGCTGGCACCAGCCCTGTCACACCCTCTCTGTATGCACACACACATAGCAGGGCACCAGTTGTCTGTGCTCTGTGCCCAGACCCGGGGATAGTGAGGAGGTGCAGGGTGGTGTGCTGGGTGGGGGTGAAAGATGGTGGGGAGGTGCTCTGTCTCTGATAGACCTGATTATGGAACACAGCCCCTGGCATTGCTCCCAGAGGGTGCAGAGATTGTGGCAACGTTTTGAAAATTATTCCTGTGGTGCCGGCTTCTGTCATACACCTCCCGTGGCTAAGGCCTCTCAGAGAGGGGGGGCTGCTCTAATGGTGACTTCTGAGGGTGCTGCAGTTTGATACTTACCATCTATATACTCCCCACATTTTATTCGTGCTGATGATTCTATACAACCTGCAGTGATATTCATCCCTGGTGCTAAGAGCAGGTGATTTGTATGTAAAGCATGCTGAACTAGCTTCTTTTCTTAAAAGCACTAGTCCAAAATGACTTTACCCCTAGAGAAGTTATCATATACCTGCCTATCTGGGATAGCTCGGGAGGGTTCTTCAAAGGAATCTGCCCAGCCTGATGTTTGTGTTTGTATTTCTCCAGAGAGGCAAAGCGTCGACTGCGGCTGTGGCAGAAGTAGTGAATCTGAGTGGCTGGCTGGTGCACTGGCAAAAGAGAGATCTGGAGGAGAATTTCCTTTGCTTCCCGGGATGAAATAAATTATTCATTCAGTGACATGGAGTGTTGAGCATGAGTCTGACAGCCATAGAGAAGGTTGTGAGATTAAGGGCGAATATGGATGTGTCTCATGTATATTCTGTTTCAGTTTGCCTTACAAATGCCTCTTGTCTTGTCTCTGCGCCAGTCAACCACAGAGCTCCGTCGGCCTCTACTCTAGACAGTCAGAGGGGATCCACTGTAACGCTGCCTGCTATAATCCACCATGAAATAATTACCAGAGAGATGAATGGGAATGGTTTGCTAATGCTGTGCAATTATGAATAGGGTACATATTTAATAAGGCTGACCAGAAATGCTTAGCATAATAAGGTTTGATTGGAACAGTGATCTAGTGCTTGTGCTTGCTCAAACAAGCTGGGAAGGAGTTTTAAACTAACTACAAAGGAGTTTCACAAGGCCTTTAATGGTAGGGTTTACATCAATGGTAATTGGTGATATTGGACTTCTCAGGGTCACCCTTCATTCAGCCTCTCTAGGAAACTCCCATTGGTCTAAGGCCACTCCCACCCACTTGGGGTATTGATCATTTGACCAACGACAGATAGTCATACTGGATGTAGTGCTTCTATGACCTCTTTCTGATGATGTCATGTTTTTCCAAGCTCTACAGCTGCCCTATCAGACGCGCTAACCCTCTAACCACTTGTACTGTCATGGACCAACATTCTTATCAACAATCCAATACCCACCTCCTAAGGTTTTCCTATTTGTCACAAGAAGTAAGGATCATATTCAACATTAAGATGACCTTTGCATAATTTCCTCCTCTCCTCTCTGCTGACCCACATTGAGGGGCTGTTTACCCACCCTGGTCATGAATTTTTCATCAGGCTCTGGTCACTGGTGGGACAGTGCCTGGCTTTTTCTCATTACGTAGTCAAAGCAGGTGGAAGATGGCAGGAGAGAGAGAGATCTTGTTAGCTGCCACCTTCGTACAGTCATAGCTAGCTGGATGCAGACGGCAAGGTCACACAGGCCAACCGGCCAAGCTTGTCAGCTGGACCAGGGATCTGTGAGAAAACCATAGTGGTCAGAGCTATGGACACACATACAAACACAAATACAATTAATAATTTAGGGCAGATCATTCTATGGGTGAGCCAACTGTATGCAGTACTCGTCCCCTCCCATCACATGTCAAAGGCTCTATTAGCTGTGAATGGGATGACCTGCCAGTGTGGAGTGTGAGTCAAAGTGTCAGGGACAGGGTCTATTGGGTAGTTGGGTATGTAGCTGTCACGCGTGCTGTAGGTGGGTGTAGTGGTGGAATCAAACGCAGGACACCGAAGTATAGTCCAACAGACTTTAGTAACTCTCCAACAAGGAAATACGAGAACACTTGCCCGTAGGCGAAATAACGCACGAAGGCGCACAAAACAAATGCGCACTACACAGGTGCGTAAACACTCCACGCAGTGGAGGGAAGCTCAACCGAGCGAAATAGCGAACATCAGCCCTACACACGACAGACAAAAATCAATAACACACAACACCTGACAAACACAACGAGAACTAAATAGGACACTAATGACACTAAATGAAAACAGGTGTGACAACAATCAGACAAAAGCAAACGAACATGAAACATACAACGGTGGCAGCTAGTATTCCGGAGACAACGAACGCCGAAGCCTGCCCGAACAAGGGAGAGAGGCAGCCTCGGCCGAAACCGTGACAGTACCCCCCTTGACGCGCGGCTCCAGACGTGCGCCGACTCCGGCCTCGGGGAGCGACCCGGAGGACGCGGAGCAGGGTGCGTCGGGTTCCCACGATGGAATTCCGTCAGGAGAGACGGGTCCAAAATGTCTCTCCTCGGCACCCAGCACCGCTCCTCCGGACCGTACCCCTCCCACTCCACTAGATACTGGAGACCCCCCATCCGACGTCTCGAATCCAAGATGGACCTCACGGAGTACGCCGGTGCCCCCTCGATGTCCAATGGGGGCGGAGGAGTCTCCCTGATCTCACTTTCTTGGAGTGGGCCAGCTACCACCGGCTTTAAATGGCCCTACAAACCGCCGACCCAGTTTCCGACAGGGCAGGCGGAGGGGCAGGTTCCTGGTAGAGAGCCAGACTCGATCACCAGGTGCGTACACCGGTCCCTCACTGTGGTGGAGATCGGCGCTCGCCTTATGACGTCGGAGGGCCCGCTGCAGGTGGACGTGTGCAGCGTTCCATGTCTCCTCCGAGCGCCTCGCCCACTCATCCACCGCAGGAGCCTCGATCTGGCTCTGCTGCCAGGGTGCCAGAACCGGCTGGTAACCCAACACACATTGGAAAGGGGGTTAGGTTAGTGGAGGAATGGCGTAGGGAATTCTGGGCCATTTCGGCCCAGGGAACGTACCTTGCCCACTCCTCCGGCCGGTCCTGGCAGTATGTTCTAAGAAACCTGCCCACATCCTGGTTTACACGTTCCACCTGCCCATTACTCTCCGGGTGGTAACCCGAGGTGAGGCTCACCGAGACCCCCAACCGCTCCATAAAGGCCCTCCAGACTCTGGAGGTAAATTGGGGACCTCGATCAGACACAATATCCTCGGGTACCCCGTAGTGCCGGAACACATGGGTGAATAGGGCTTCGGCAGTTTGCAGGGCGGTAGGAAGACCCGGCATGGGGAGCAAACGACAGGCCTTAGAAAACCGGTCCACAACGACCAGTATAGTGGTATTCCCCTGTGAGGGAGGAAGGTCAGTAAGGAAATCCACCGAGAGGTGGGACCATGGTCGTTGTGGCACGGGCAGGGGTAGTAACTTACCCCTAGGCAGATGTCTAGGCGCCTTACACTGGGCGCACACCGAGCAGGAGGAAACATAAACCCTCACATCCCTTGCCAACGTGGGCCACCAGTACTTGGCACTAAGACAGTGCACTGTCCGGCCGATACCCGGATGTCCAGAGGAGGGTGACGTGTGAGCCCAATAGATCAATCGATCCCGAACCTCGAGCGGAACGTACTTCCGACCCTCCGGGCACTGTGGTGGACTAGGGTCGGTGCGTAACGCCCGCTCGAGCTCAGCATCGACCTCCCACACTACCGGTGCCACCAGACACGACTCCGGCAGTATGGGAGTGGGCTCCACGGACCTCTCCTCCGTGTCATACCGCCGAGACAGCGCATCTGCCTTACCGTTCTGGGACCCAGGGATGTACGTGATCTTAAACGTAAACCGGGTCAAAAACATATTCCATCTAGCCTGCCGAGGGTTTAGCCTCTCGCTGCCCGGATGTACTCCAGGTTACGGTGGTCCGTCAAAATGAGGAAAGGGTGTTGAGCCCCCTCAAGCCAGTGCCTCCACACCTTTAGGGCCTGTACCACGGCTAACAGCTCCCTGTCCCCTACGTCATAGTTTCGCTCCGCCGGACTGAGCTTCTTGGAATAAAAGGCACAGGGGCGGAGTTTAGGTGGCGCGCCTGATCTTTGTGAAAGCACGGCTCCTATACCGGCCTCAGACGCGTCCACCTCTACCTGAAATGGTAAAGAGGGATCCGGATGCGCCAGCACTGGAGCCGAGGTAAACAGGTCCTTCAGCCTCCCAAATGCCCTGTCCGCCTCGGCAGACCACTGCAGACGCACCGGGCCCCCCTTCAAGAGAGACGTGATGGGAGCTGCCACCTGTCCAAAAACCCCGGATAAACCTCCGGTAGTAATTCGCAAACCCCAAAAACTGCTGCACCTCCTTCACAGTGGTTGGTGTTTGCCAATTACGCACGGCTGACACCCGGTCTACCTCCATCTTCACCCCTGACGCAGACAACTGATACCCCAAAAAGGAGACCGACTCCTGGAAAAACAGACACTTCTCTGCCTTAACATACAGGTCGTGCTCCACCAGCCTCCGCAACACTCTGCGCACCAGGGCCACATGCTCGACACGGGTAGGCGAGTACACGAGAATGTCATCTATGTACACCACGACCCCCTGCCCCTGCATGTCCCTGAAGATCTCATCCACGAATGATTGGAAAACTGACGGAGCGTTCATCAACCCGTATGGCATGACAAGATACTCGTAATGGCCCGAGGTGGTACTAAAGGCTGTCTTCCATTCATCGCCCTCCCTGATGCGCACCAAGTTGTACGCGCTCCTGAGATCTAATTTAGTGAAGAAACGCGCCCCATGCAAGGACTCAGTCATGGTCGCAATCAGCGGGAGTGGATAACTGTACTTCACCGTGATCTGATTGAGACCACGGTAATCGATGCATGGGCGCAAACCACCATCCTTCTTCTTCACAAAAAAGAAACTCGAGGATGCAGGGGAAGTGGAAGGCCGTATGTATCCTTGTCTCAGAGATTCGTCTATGTAAGTCTCCATAGCTTTCTTCTCCTCCTGAGACAGAGGATACACATGGCTCCGTGGGAGCGCAGCTCCTGCCTGGAGGTCTATCGCACAATCTCCCTGCCTATGGGGGCGGCAACTGCGTTGCCCTCGACTTACTAAACGCAATAGCCAAATCCCCATACTCAGGGGGAACGTGCAATGCGGGCACCTGGTTTGGACTCTCCACCGAGGTAGCCCCTACGGAAACGCCTAAACATCTACCCACACACTGGGCAGACCACTCCATCAGAGCCCTCTCCTGCCACGAAATAGATGGGTTATGGGTACTCAACCAGGGCATGCCCAGCACCACCGGATACGCAGGAGAGTCAATCAGAAATAGCTGAATCATCTCCTGATGACCCCCTGCGCACACATCCTAAGTGGCGCAGTGACCTCCCTGATCAAGCCCGCACCCAACGGACGGCTATCTAGGGCATGAACGGGGAAAGGGACATCAACAGGAAGAAGGGGAATCCCTAAAGCTAAACAAAATTTCTTATCAATAAAATTCCCAGCCGCGCCTGAATCTACCAGCGCCTTATGCTGGGAATGAGGTGCTACCTGTGGAAAACTCACAGGCAAACAGAAATGTACAATAGAGAGATCTGGGTGAGTGGGGCGCCTACTCACCTGGAAGGAATCCCCAGTGCGGGACCTGTCGTCCTCTCCCCTAGGAGGCCATCCCCAGCACCTAGCCGCGGTGTGTCCTCCCGACCACAGTTGGTGCAGGGGATGGACCCCCTAGTGCTCGACCCCTCCTCTCTCTAGCGCCAGCACCCCCGAGCTCCATGGGACACGGCTCGGAGGCGCTGGAGGGTGAAATGGTCGGACCCCCCTCGGAACGTCCGCGGGTAGCTAGTAGGTTATCCAGCCTGATGGACATGTCGACCAACTGGTCGAACGAGAGGCTGGTGTCCCTACAAGCCAGCTCCCGACGGACGTCCTCTCGTAGACTACACCTGTAGTGATCGACGAGAGCCCGATCATTCCACCCTGCATCTGCCGCTAGAGTACGGAATTCGAGGGCGAACTCTTGAGCACTCCTCCTCCCCTGCCGGAGGAAGACCAGACGCTCCCCCGCCGCTTTCCCCTCCGGGGGATGGTCAAACACCGCCCTAAAGCGGCGGGAGAACTCGTCGTACGTGATGGTGTCCGCGTCGATCCTCCTCCACTCCGCGTTGGCCCATTCCAATGCCTTCCCGGAAAGGCAGGAGATCAGGGCGGACACGCTCTCATGTCCCGAGGGCGCCGGGTGCACGGTGGCCAGGTACAGCTCCACCTGGAGAAGGAATCCCTGACACCCGGCCGCGGTTCCATCGTAGGACCTCGGGAGCGAGAGTCGGACTCCTCGGGGTTCCGGTGCTGGAATGGGCGGACTGGCCGATGGTGCTGGCAGGGAGGGTGGCGGTGGAGGCGTTCCCCAGCCTCGAATGGTGGTGATCACCTCCTGCAGTGCGGTCCCCATCTGCAGGATCTGGTCCCGTTGTTCCCGAACCTGGTCCTCCAGCGTCGTCTGGGCTGCTGCGGCTCCTGCTGATTCCATTTTAAGGTGTGTTATTCTGTCACGCGTGCTGTAGGTGGGTGTAGTGGTGGAATCAAACGCAGGACACCGAAGTATAGTCCAACAGACTTTAGTAACTCTCCAACAAGGAAATACGAGAACACTTGCCCGTAGGCGAAATAACGCACGAAGGCGCACAAAACAAATGCGCACTACACAGGTGCGTAAACACTCCACGCAGTGGAGGGAAGCTCAACCGAGCGAAATAGCGAACATCAGCCCTACACACGACAGACAAAAATCAATAACACACAACACCTGACAAACACAACGAGAACTAAATAGGACACTAATGACACTAAATGAAAACAGGTGTGACAACAATCAGACAAAAGCAAGCGAACATGAAACATACAACGGTGGCAGCTAGTATTCCGGAGACAACGAACGCCGAAGCCTGCCCGAACAAGGGAGAGAGGCAGCCTCGGCCGAAACCGTGACAGTAGCACTGTTGTGTGGAGCGTGGTACAGTGAGGGAAAAAAGTATTTGACCCCCTGCTGATGTTGTACGTTTGCCCACTGAAAAATAAATTATCAGTCTATAATTTTAATGGTAGGTTTATTTGAACAGTGAGAGACAGAATAACAACAAAAGAAATCCAGAAAAATGCATGTCAAAAATGTTATGAATTGATTTGCATTTTAATGAGGGAAATAAGTATTTGACCCCTCTGCAAAACATGACTTAGTACTTGGTGGCAAAACCCTTGTTGGCAATCACAGAGGTCAGACGTTTCTTGTATTTGGCCACCAGGTTTGCATACATCTCAGGAAGGATTTTGTTCCACTCCTCTTTGCAGATCTTCTCCAAGTCATTAAGGTTTCGAGGCTGTCACGAGTTGCTAAGCCAGAACCCAGAAGCAGACCAGGACAAGGTAAGTTGAAACGAAGGTGAGTGTTTATTTACAAATTCAAGAGTGATGCTGAATAATCCAGGGAACAGAGCGGGCGGCGTTGATTAGTTGTTGGGGGTGCAGTGGTTGATCCCATCCTGGGTCGGCAGCCGCCGACCACCAGGCAGAGGTTGGATGAAGGTTCCGGACGGGTGACTGCAGATGGAACAAAACGGGGGTAAGTAAGCAACAAACCAACAAGGTGCAAAAACAACAAAACTAACGCTAGGCTCTAAGACTGATACTCTGGTAAACCTACTGTTCATGGCTAACGATCCGGCAGGGAATGGATGTTAGGCCAGAGCCTAAGAAGGGTGATGATCAGGACCAGGTGTGCAGATTGCTGATGGGATGCAGGTGCGGAAATCAAGAGAGCTCCCCGGAGCGTTCCAGAACCCTCGGGGAAACTGGAGATCCCGAGCAGAAAAAACTAGTCCACAGACAGGACCCGACTCAGACTGCCGGGATCGTTACAGTACCCCCCCCTCCGACGAACGCCACCGGGCGGACTCCCGGAGCGCCAGGATGGAGGCGGTGAAGTCACGGATGAGGTCAGCATCTAGGATCTGTCGCGCGGAATCCAACTCCTCTCTTCAGGACCATACCCCTCCCAATCCACGAGATACTGGAAACCCCGGCCCCGCCGTCTGGAATCCATGATGCGTCGCACCGTGTAGGCAGGACCACCTCCGATCATCCGAGGAGGAGGAGGAGGAGGCGGAGGAGGCAACAGAGGACTGAGGAAAACCGGCTTGAGGCAGGAGACATGAAAGGTGGGATGGACTCTGAGCGTCCTCGGGAGTTTGAGTCGAACTGCCACCGGATTGATCACCTTCTCCACCACAAACGGACCAATGAACTTCGGTAACAACTTCCTAGACTCAGTCCGTAGAAGGAAGATCCCGTGTCGCCAACCAGACCCTATCTCCGATGGTGTAGGTGGGAGCGGGGATCCGGCGACGATTCGCCTGGAGCTGATACCGGTCCGGAAACTCTAAAGAGTGCCTTTCTGGCCCGATGCCAGGTCCGGTGGCAACAGCGAATATGGGCCTGAACAGAAGGCACTGAGAGCTCCTTCTCCTGAGAAGGGAACAAGGGAGGTTGGTAGCCATACAGGCACTGGAAGGGAGACATCCCAGTGGCCGATGTAGGGAGAGTATTGTGGGCATACTCAACCCAAGGCAACTGAGAGACCCAGGAGGTGGGGTTGGAAGAGGCCAGGCAGCGTAGCGTGATTCCATCTTCTGGTTGGCTCTCTCCGCCTGACCATTAGATTGGGGGTGAAAACCAGATGTGAGACTGACTGTAGCTCCAATGGCCAAACAGAAGGACTTCCAGACAGCAGAGGTAAACTGAGGGCCACGGTCGGAAAACGATATCACTGGGCAACCCGTGGACCCTGAAAACCTCCCCTAACCAGGATCTCGGACGTCTCGAGGCAGAGGGAAGCTTGGCAATTGGCACAAAGTGGGCGAACTTGCTGAATCTGTCCACGATAGTCAGAACGACCGTGTTCCCCTCAGAAGCGGGCAACCCAGTGACAAAGTCCAGGGCCAGATGCGACCATGGTCGCCGGGGAATAGGAAGGGGGTGAAGTAGTCCAGAGCTGGGCCGATTGGTACCCTTATTCTGCGCACACACTGGACAGGCAGCAACATAACCCCGAGTATCCTCGGCCATGGCAGGCCACCAAAAACGTCTGCGAAGAAACGCCATCGTCCGAGCCACGCCAGGGTGACAAGCCATCTTGCTGGCGTGGGACCATTTGAGGACCGCAGGGACGAACCGACTCAGGCACAAACAACCGACCCGGGTGGACCGTTACGGGTCCGGGCTGCGTCCGAAGAGCCGCCATCACCTCCTCCTCAATCTTCCACCTAACAGCTCCCACGACGCAGTTCCGGGGAGAATTGTCTCGGTCTTGGACCCACTCTCCTCCGTCTTGGAGAACATCCGAGACAAGGCGTCCGCCTTGCCGTTCTTAGATCCAGGTCGGAACGTCAGGGAAAACTTGAATCGTCCGAAAAACAACGCCCACCTGGCCTGACGGGAGTTGAGAGCGTTTAGCCGATTGCACGTAAGCAAGATTCTTGTGGTCAGTCCAGACAATAAACGGTTGCTCCGCCCCCTCCAACCAGTGGCGCCACTCCTCCAAGGGCAAGTTTCACCGTGAGAAGCTCCCGGTTACCCACATCGTAATTCCTCTCCGCAGGCGAAAGGCGACGAGAGTAGTAGGCGCAGGGATGGAGTTTACTGTCCGTGGAGCACGCTGCGACAGGATGGCGCCAACTCCCACATCAGACGCGTCCACTTCAACGACGAACTGACGGGCCGTGTCCGGTTGAGAGAGAATCGGTGCGTTGGTGAATCGCCTCTTCAAATCCAGAAACGCTCGATCCGCCTCCGGATTCCACTTGAAGGTCCTGATACTGGAAGTCAAGGCAGTTAACGGAGCGGCCACACGGCTGTAATCCCGGATGAATCTGCGGTAGAAATTCGCAAACCCCAAAAATCTCTGGAGCTGCAATCTCGTACCGGGCTGGGCCCATTCCAGAACCGCTCTAACCTTCTCCTGGTCCATCCTAATCTCTCCCCTGGAGATGATGTACCCGAGAAAGGATGTCGTGTGGGCGTGAAACTCGCACTTCTCGGCCTTCACGAACAGGCGATTCTCCAACAATCGCTGCAGAACCTGCCGGACATGCTGGACGTGGTCGGAAGGTTCCTTCGAGAAGATCAGAATGTCATCCAGGTAAACAAACACAAAGAGACCGATCATATCTCTCAGGACGTCGTTCACCATACTCTGGAATACCGCTGGAGCATTGGTCAGTCCAAACGGCATCACCTGATACTCGAAGTGACCCATCGGTGTATTGAAACCCGTCAACCACTCGTCCCCCTCTCTGATCCGGACCATGTGATACGCATTGCGTAGGTCTAGCTTGGTGAACACCGTAGCACCCTGTAAGGAGTCGAAGGCAGAACTCATCAAGGGCAGGGGATACTTGTTCTTGACCGTGATGTCATTCAACCCCCGATAATCAATACACGGTCGAAGAGAGCCATCCTTCTTACCCACAAAGAAGAATCCTGCCCCCAGGGGTGATGACGAGGGACGAACGAGACCAGCAGCTAGGGACTCCTTGATGTAGGTCTCCAAAGCCTCACGTTCAGGTCGGGAGATACTGTATAACCTTCCCTTGGGGTAGACAGCTCCAGGGAACAGGTTGATGGCACAATCATATGGTCGGTGGGGAGGGAGTGACAGAGCCTTCTGCTTACTGAAAACTTCCCCAAATCGTGATATGTCTCGGGAACCAGGGGACAAATCTGGGGGTTTAGCCTCAATCACCTGACTGGGAACCGAATGGGGGCAGGCAGTCTTGAGACAGTTAGCATGACAATCAAGGCTCCAACTCGTTACCTTGCCCGTCACCCAATCGAACGTGGGATTGTGTTCCTTCAGCCAGGGGTATCCAAGGACCAGAGGAACATGGGAAGACGGCAGAATGAAGAATGAAATCATCTCAGAATGATTCCCGACAACAGCATCTTAACCGGTTCAGTCCTCATCGTGATACGTGCCAGACTACTGCCGTCCAGAGTGGTAGCTTCAATGGCTTCCGGCAATTGCTCCTTGGAAAGCCCCAGCTGTTCCACCAACTCGGCATCTAGAAAGCTTCCATCGGCACCTGAATCGACAAAGCGTTAATCGCTAAGCTCTGATTCCTGTTCATAAGGGTAGCCGGGAAACGGGGTCTGACAGAGGTATTGAGAGGTCGAAACTGGCTCGCTAAAAGTCCTCCCAACTTTAGCGAGCCGCGCAGTTTGACGAACCCGACTGGAACCTGAGAAGCTGATCGGTTGGACGGAACCCATTGCTTCTCCCTCCTTCGCTCTCGGACTCGATTATCCACCCGAATAGACAAGGCTACCAAGCTGTCCAGGTCACTAGGCTCCGGATAGGAGATCAACTCATCCTTGAGCTGCTCCGACAGACCCTGGTAAAAGGCTGCTTGCAGAGCCTCCTCATTCCACCCACTCTCCACAGCCAACGTCTTGAACTCGATCACGAAGTCGGCCACGCTGCGAAGTTCCTTGGCGAAGCGAAAACAGGCGCCTAGCTCGTCCCTCCCTCGGACGGAATGGTCGAAGAGCTTCCTCATCTCGGCCGTGAACCCCTGGTATGAAGCCATGCAGGGATCCTGTCGTTCCCAAACGGCTGAAGCCCACTCCAGCGCTCGACCACGCAGCAACTCAATCACAAAGGCTATCCTAGCCTTGTCTGGTGGCATAAGAGTAGGGCTGTAGATCGAACACTAATCCACACTGCATAAGGAAGGAACGGCATCTTCCCAGCTCCCCTCATATTTATCCGGCGTCGGAACCTTGGGCTCACGGAAGGACACAGCTTCAGAAGCGGCAGGCGAGACGGGTGAAACCGGTAGTGGATCCTCCACCGGAAACTTGCGTTGGTTCTGGACCTCCGTCAGACCGGTAGAAAGGTTCCGAACTGACAACGCGATCTCCTGTAGTACCGTGCTATGATGGCCCAACATCTTCTCCTGCTGGGTAATGGCATGGCGAACAGAGTCCAGGTCCGCTGGGTTCATTACTGGCCGGATCGTTCTGTCACGAGTTGCTAAGCCAGAACCCAGAAGCAGACCAGGACAAGGTAAGTTGAAACGAAGGTGAGTGTTTATTTACAAATTCAAGAGTGATGCTGAATAATCCAGGGAACAGAGCGGGCGGCGTTGATTAGTTGTTGGGGGTGCAGTGGTTGATCCCATCCTGGGTCGGCAGCCGCCCGACCACCAGGCAGAGGTTGGATGAAGGTTCCGGACGGGTGACTGCAGATGGAACAAAACGGGGGTAAGTAAGCAACAAACCAACAAGGTGCAAAAACAACAAAACTAACGCTAGGCTCTAAGACTGATACTCTGGTAAACCTACTGTTCATGGCTAACGATCCGGCAGGGAATGGATGTTAGGCCAGAGCCTAAGAAGGGTGATGATCAGGACCAGGTGTGCAGATTGCTGATGGGATGCAGGTGCGGAAATCAAGAGAGCTCCCCGGAGCGTTCCAGAACCCTCGGGAAACTGGAGATCCCGAGCAGAAAAAACTAGTCCACAGACAGGACCCGACTCAGACTGCCGGGATCGTTACAGAGGCTGACGTTTGGCAACTCAAACCTTCAGCTCCCTCCACAGATATTACTGTTCGTTGACTGTCTGTTGAGAGCCAATTACCTTTGAGTTGTGGATTTGAGTTTCAAGCAATGAGATGCTGAAGTACACCTGTAGTAGGATATTGGGTTCCCAGTGCAGCACTGTGAGCTTGTTATCCATGTTGCCTCCAGCTACCAGCCTTTACCTGTTCAAAACTGCCCCAGTGTTATTCTTACTGCTCCTACTGCGTCACAGCAAGGGAGAGAGAAGAAGTGTTTCTGAATTTGGTGAAAAACTGGAGTTGGTTGTTAGATTTCAGACCATGAGATATACAGTACCAGTCAAAAGTTTGGACACGTACTCATTCAAGGGTTTTCTTTATAAAAAATAAAAAACTATTTTCTACATTGTAGAATAAAAGTGAAGACATCACAACTATGAAATAACACATATGGAATCATGTAGTAACCACAAAAGTGTTAAACAAATCAAAATATGTTTTATATTTGAGATTCTTCAAAGTAGACCCTTTGCCTTGATGACAGCTTTGCACAGGCATTCTCTCAACCAGTTTCATGAGGTGGTCACCTGGAATGCATTTCAATTAACAGGTGTGCCCTGTTAAAAGTTCATTTGTGGAATTTCTTTCCTTCTTAATGCGTTTGAGCCAATCAGTTGTGTTGTGACAAGGTACGGGTGATATACAGAAGATAGCCCTATTTGGTAAAAGACCAAGTCCATATTATAGCAAGAACAGCTCAAATAAGCAAAGAGAAACGACAGTCCATCATTACTTTAATACCTGAAGGTCACTTTGAACGTTTCTTCAAGTGCAGTCGCAAAAACCATCAAGGCACACTTAACCAGCATGGCTACCACAGCATTCTGCAGCAATACGCCATCCCATCTGGTTTGAGCTTAGTGGGACTAACATTTGTTATTCAACAGGACAATGACCAAACACACCTCCAGGCTGTGTAAGGGCTATTTTACCAAGAAGGAGAGTGATGGAGTGCTGCATCAGATGACCTGGCCTCCACAATCACCCGACCTCAACCCAATTGAGATGGTTTGGGATTAGTTGGACCGCAGAGTGAAGGAAAAGCAGCCAACAAGTGCTCAGCATATGTGGGAACTCCTTCAAAAATGTTGGAAAAGGATTCCAGGTGAAGCTGGTTGAGAGAATGCCAAGAGTGTGCAAAGCTGTCATTAAGTCAAAGGGTGGCTACTTTGAAGAATCTAAAATCTAAAATATATTTTGATTTGTTTAACACTTTTTTGGTTACTACATGATTCTATATGTGTTATTTCATAGTTTTGATGTCTTCACTATTATTCTACAATGTAGAAAATAGTAAAAATAAAGAAAAACCCTTGAATGAGTAGGTGTGTTCAAACTTTTGGCTGGTACTGTACCTTTGTCCTTGGGTGTAACAGCAGAATAAGGACAAACAGATGTGGAGGAGATGACTCTGATAGGAACCTTACATCAGAATAGTAGTGCTATTGGCCATGTAGTACTGACCAGAGGCCCGTCCCTCCTGTCCAGCTAGGCTAAAAATACACCTCAGAACATCTGGGCCAGGATTTGGGTCAGACCAAAAAAAGCCTGCTCCAGACCAGACACACATGGTCTAGAGGTGAAGACAAGGATGACCTATTCTATCTCTGGTCTATTTCTGGCCAGTGCTCCAGAGGCCACTCAGAGGCTGAGGTCATTCAGGGGATAGAGAGAGAGCCTGCCTGCTGTTCTCCACCACAGTAGGAATGATCTCTGTAACCCAACTCCACCTGTGTCCAGAGCAGCAGGCGGTAATGGCTATGGGATATGTGTAGGCTACAGCAGGATGGCACCTGGGGAAAAGACTGTTGATGTTCAGATGTGGTCCATGTCCCAGAGGTGGATCATGGGAAGCCCACCACTCAACTGAGGTGGCTTTACCATGAATTATCGACCTGGCCTCATTACTGAGTTCCTGAACCCTACTAGCTATATGTCAAGCCCTGCCAATGGAACCATTTACTACCGGTTTTACATAGAATTTCTGTGATTGTATATGGGATACAGGATACATTAATAATAATAATAATATGATACATTGCAATGGAGATTGTGACAACGGCCCTTGTTTTAGATGTATCCGTTTTAAAATCCTTTGCCTGTAGTTTTTCACTGCCTCTTATGCAAAGTGTAACAACCAGGTGCTATTTTGATTGAGTGGAGCCCTTTATTCTACACTTTGGTATGTTGCTGTGCTCCTGCTGTCATTCTTTATTATAATTGGACCTTATTCCACTGTCTCACGTCAGTCAAGTGTTTGTATGTAAGGAAATGGGCATGTCGTCTGCGTATCTCAGTTAAACTCTTTTCTCCCTGTCGTCGATTCAAAGCTATTGCTAATAGACATCAAGCTTCAAAATAATTGTGTGTTTGTGTTCTTGCTTGCTTGCATGCTTGTGTATGTGTATTTTTATGTCAGGAGGACAGAATATTTCCCAGGTAGCTCTTGACCTTGGTGGCAATAGGCTGCACCTTGAGATGTTGTCTGGGTCGCGATGGCTGGGAGATTTATTCAGTGCTAATGAGGACTACCTTTTCTTTAAAGGAGGCAGATGGCGTTGACCTTCTCTAGCCTCTCCGGCGTCCTGGGCACAACTTTTAGGATTCAACATTTAGGGTTCCCATAAGAAGAGAGCGGTAGTGCTGTTCCACCACTGACCACTGATGCCACATACTGAAACCCAGGCCTCTCAATGCCTCTCAGTTTGTGCATATAAAGGGAAATAAAAGGGAGTGGTGTAGAGAGGTCTCTGAACCTGCCATTGATTCTTGACCATAGGTTTCACAATGTTCATTGAGACTATAGAGAAATGTAAGAGGACTCTCATATGCTGCCAAAAGCATGTGTAGGCCTGTGGCATGAATGGGTTACTCTGTGACAGTAATGTAACACTCACACAGGGAAAGATTCAGGTATCACAATTTTATTTAAAAAATTAGAACTTTTTCATATTTCAGTGTCGCCATGCTTTGAGCATATAACAATACAGTATAAAATCTCAACCCAAAAGGAGGATAGTAAAAGCAGATTTTGACGATGCTGCTGCAGCAATTAGTTAAGTCATGCTGTTACTGTACAGATAACATTCCCATTAAAGTACAAACACCTCAATGAATTGCTTTTAAGTACAATAATCATCGTATTATCCAACATAATGTGTTATGATAATAAATATCTCTTTTGGAAATAAATCTCGTTGTAGGCCTACAGGAAAATAAATACGACACAAAATACTTCGCAAATCATAATGAATGTGCTGAGTTATTTCAACATCCCAAGGCACCCAGGCTTGTATGTTGGCAATAAATATGTCATTCTTTACACAAAATCAAGCAGGTGGTGATAGAGAAAGATAGCAATAGGGCAGAAAGCTGTGTCTGTTTCATAACCGTTGAAGTATACATTCCTTTTCAAGTCTACCCATCGTTCACAGTGAAAATCCCAGGCAGTGGGAATATAAATAAAATCGCATGATTCGTTGAAATGCGTGTCCCCAGTCCTATAAAAACAAGGCAACAGTAAACATGTCATCCCCACGAATGATGCAGCGCCCCCCTTGGGCCAATCAGCGTAATTTTGTAAATGATATATCTCTATGGCAAGACACATCATTCACACAAGTTTCGTTAAAATCGGGCCAGTGGTGTCTGAGATATCGTGTGTGACTAATGTACGTACAGTTGATTACTATAGCGCCCCCCTTGTGCCAATCAGTGTAATTTTGTGAATGTTGGATCTCTATGGCAAGAGGCATCATTCACCCAAGTTTCGTCAAAATCGGGCCAGTGGTGTCTGAGATATCGCATGGGTTAGCTAGACTCATCACTCTGAGTCATATGTTGAGTCTTGACAGCGTTTGTTACAATACGAATATTCTTCACTGATTTGTGCCAGACCATGCCCACATAAATGTTTATTGGTCAATAGTGGCCATGTTGTTTTAGGTACTAGTCTGGAAAATATTGCCATGGATGCCACATATCAAGTTTCATGCAGAGCGGTCATTCGGTGCCAGAAGAGTAGCGTTTTAAGTGTTTCACAAAATTCAAAATAGCGGAAAATCCATCATGGCGAAGCTTATGGGTCCCTAATGCAAATTTGTTTATTTTGAGGAGAGGGACCTATGTACCGAATTTCATTACTTTAGATCAAACGGGGTAATGGGCATGACCTTTCAACGTTAGCATTTTAAATATTTAACATTTCTTGTTATAGCGCCATCATCTGGCCAATCAGTGTAATTTTGTAAATGCCGGATATCTAATGCAAGACGCATCATTCAAGTTTCATCACAACCGGGCCAGTGCTGTCTGAGATATCGCGCGTGACTAACGTACGACCGCACTAACGTACTAATCGACGGAGACAGATCCACAGTGCCCTCCCCGATTTCATTGTGGGGGACAACTACACGGTCACCAATTCTACTGATGGTGGACGTTCTATGTCGGGGAGTGCTGTCTGCGTCTGCACTGCGTCGTGGTGATACGCTGGCCGGTATGTGTCAATTGCTCTGAAGACCATGAGATAACAAACCGGCCTGTCAAACGAAGCACTTTGAAGCATCCAACCAGATGCCAAAACTATCCAACTGAAGTATCCAAGATGAACAAGAAGGTCATGTTCTTATTTTAGACAGGTAGAAATCTAGTAAGTGTCCACACATAAAGTATTCAATATCTATAACAAATCCAGATGTCATTTACTGAAATAAATGCGTCTTTATCTATCAAATCAGACGCATTATCAACAGAGACTTTAACACACGCATTTCTTATTGGCTTTTCACTTTTCCCTGCAGTTCAGTTGAGTTGACGACAAGCCTCAAATGTCCACTTGGAGGCTCCTCCGTAAATATCAATGCTGCTCTCCAACCACGAAAACACGTTGCCTATCTGCGCTTTGCTGCTGCAAGTCGCCAGGTTGTATATCTCTCCAATAGACAACTTCCGATCCCAGATATGAAAATTCGCCAGGTCTCCAACAAAAGCTTGTGTAGCGTCAAAGCCCCCTCCAAGCGTATCCTGTGGAAAATAATATAGAATTAATGAAGATGGATATTCTGCTAACACAAAGGAAAGCAATTATTTCAAGTTAACCTTTGGAGTTAATTTGTCCATTAAATAATGTATACATGCTTCCATCCCTGTGGCTTGTTAGAAGAAACCAAGGCTAGCTCATATATCAAATTAGTAGACTTTTTCATTTATCCAGATTATTGTTTTATCTAATGAATCACGTTCCCATGCAAACGGCTTTTCATTTTGCCATTGCAGTGTGAGCTGATAAATCAGAATTTGGGTTGCCCTGTTTCATCAGCCTGGCCTCAGAGCCATACAAAACATACGTTTACGTATTTCTGAGCACCTCCAAGACATTTGATACCTAGTAATGGTGTAGTTACTTTAGATAGTAAGGGAGGTTGGTCGGGGAGGATGGGTGGGAGTAATCTGTGACCGTCTAGCAATCCAAAGGTTGTGTGATCTAGTCACGTTGGGGACAACTGTAGCATTTTAACTAACTCTTCCTTTAACCCTTATACGAAACCTAACCCATTTCACCTAACCTGCTACGTAAATTCTCCTAACTTTTGTTGTTTTAGTTCTCCTAACCTTTTATAGAAGTTATCCTAAACTTTGTCGTTTGTTCCCCTAACCGCCAACGTAAATACTCCCCATAATTGTCCTTTGTTGTTAAGGCGCAGTAAGCAACCTGGTCTCAGAGAAAGACGTATAATAGTATACACCCCCCAGATGTAGTATAATGTACTTCATCCAATTCGTATGCCATTGTATGACCGGGTAAGATGTATAATACTATACATCCTATAAATCGTATGATATTGTACGACCGCTATTACATTCATAATGTAAACTAACGTAATGTACGTAATGTTATATATCATACTAAATGGAGTGTTACATATTTACCTACAGAATGATACAAATTGCCCTGAGGCCATGTTGGTTTTGTGCGTAATAAGGATATTTCCTCACACTCCCAGTGGCTAGAGCTGCAGCTTTCAGGGAACAGGACACTAATCCGGACACTTATAAGAAATACGCCCTCCGACGAAAGCGTCAGTACAGGACCAAGATCGAATCCTATTACAACGGCTCTGATGCTCGTCGATGTGACAGGGCTTGCAAACTATCACGGATTACAAAGGGAACCCAGCTGCGAGCTGTCCAGTGATGCGAGCCTACCAGACGAGCTAAATACCTTCTATGCTCACTTCGAGGCTAGCAACACTGAACTATGCATGAGAGCACGTGCTGTTCCAGACGACTGTGTGTTCACGCACTCCGTAGCCGATGTGAGTAAGACCTTTAAATATGCTAACATTCACAAGGCTGCAGGGCCAGATGTATTACCAGGGCGCGTACTCAGAGCATGAGCTGACCACCTGGCAAGTGTCTTCACTGACATTTTCAACCTCTCCCTGACCCAGTCTGTAATACCTACATGTTTCAAGCAGACCACCATAGTCCCTGTGCCCAAGAACGCCAAGGTAGCCTGTCTAAATGACTCTCGCCCCGTAGCACACATCTGTAGCCATGAAATGCTTTGAATGGCTGGTCATGGCTCACATCAACACCATCATCCCAGACAACCTGGACCCACTCCAATTGGCATACCACCCCAACAGATCCACGGAGGACCCTCAGGGGCAGTGTGGTGCCAGGACAACAACCTATCCCTCAACATCAGCAAGAAAAGGAGCTGATTGTGGACTACAGGAAATGGAGGGCCGAGTATGCCTCCATCCACATCGACAGGGCTGTAGTGGAGCAGGTCAAGAGGTTCAAGTTCCTCGGTTTCCACATCACTAAGGAATTATCATGGTCCACACACACCAACACAGTCGTGAAGAGGGCAGGACAATGTCTCTTCCCCCTCAGGAGGCTGAAAAGATTTGTCATGGGCCCTTAGATCCTCAAAACGTTCTACAGCTGCACCATTGAGAGCATCTTGACTGGCTGCATCACCGCTTGATATGGCAACTGCTTGGCATTCGACCACAAGGCGTTACAGAGAGTAGTGCATACGGCCCAGTACATCACTGGGGCCGAGCTCCCTGCCATCCAGGACCTCTATACCAGGCGGTGTCAGAGGAACACCCAAGTCATAGACTGTTCTCTCGGCAAGCGGTGCCGATGCACCAAGTCTGGAACCAAGAGGACCCTGAACAGCTTCTACCCACAAGCCATAAGAGTGCTAAATAGGTTGTTAAAAAGTTAACTAATAGCTACCCGGACTATCTGCATTGACCCTTTTTGCACTAACTCTTTTGACTCATCACATACGCTGCTGTTACTGTTTATTATCTATCTTGTTGCCCAGTCACTTTATCCCTACCTATATGTACATATCTACCTCAATTACCTTGTACCCCTGCACATCGACTCAGTACTGGTACCCCGTGTAGAAAGCCAAGTTATCGTTATTCATTGTGTATTTATTCCTTGTGTTATTATTTTTCAGATTTCTTCTCTCTGCATTGTTGGGAAGGGCCCATAAGTAAGCATTTCACTGTTAGTCTAAACTTGTTGTTTACGAAGCATGTGACAAATACAATTTATTTGATTGATTTGATTTGATAATTCATCCAAATTCATGCATAAATGGGAACATTCCTGCATCTTATTATGGAACCTGAGATTCAGCGGCTCAGGTTTTTAATTGATGCATAAGCCTATTCCTCTCTCAAGGTCTGGCTGATGCTATGTTTATGCTATAGGCCATCTCCCTTTTGATATTATGACCTAAGGTACTAAAGTGTATTGTGTAAAAACTGACCATTAAAATTGTAATGGACATACCTGTTCTTGTCCCAATATCAGAACACCTTGTGGTTTGATTGGATGGTATGGAGCCAGATTTTCTCCACTGCCCCTCATGACTCCATCTTGGAAAGCCTCCCATACTCCATCTCGAGTTGTCCATGTGACACAGATGTGATGCCACTTCCCGTCGTTGATAATGAATGGTAATTTAGCTACCTGGAATGGATTTCAGTGTTTTCTTTTAGTATATGCATGGGTAGAGTAATTTTTTTCATCACTGCAGCAAACTAAAATCACAAGGCGTGCATACTTATTAAAAAGCTTGAGGCCTTATAGTCAGTGTGGTCTAATTCAAAAATTAGATTTCATTGTAGTTTGCAGTGCTGGCATTCAGGCTACCATCAGCATGTTCACACAATAAGAATAATTGTGATGCAATACTCTGCTTTCAAATAATATTCTTTATACTGTTGGTGATATATGCATCACGTAAAATAACATGTGAGCATACCTTGTCATTGATGAGTATCTCCATAGGATTATTCCCCCACTCAATCAGCACCAGCTCGTTGGCCTGCCCTGGCACTGCGTAGGAGAACGGCGTGCCCACCCCAGGTGACGCATTGGATTTGAGCCACATGCATACAGTGAATGCATACATCTCAGGGAGACTCTTCTTCACTTTGGCATACATGTAGTTGGTCCTCAACGGGAATGTCAGCTGGAATTTATCCAGCGGCCTGTTTTCTTTCTGACCTGTAAACAAAACAGAGGTCAAGGTTAAAGATGTCACCTGTCACAACAATTATTGTGGGCTAGCCTAGGCCTATAGAAGCAGTGCTTGACTTGGGCAGGAGCTCACCAGTACTGAGTACTGGCACCTCAAATGTTCTACTGCTTGAGCTCCTGTTCCTCTTATAGAATATTAGCTCAAAAATATTGTGGAGCTCCTGCACCTAAATATAAACAGTACCAGCACCTAAAATGAGTACCGAAACCTATTTCAGGCCAGTATGAAAAATGTATGCACTCACTAACTGTAAGTTGCTCTGGATAAGAGCGCCTGCTAAATGACTAAAATGTAAATGTAAAAGTCAAGTGAAGAAGTTATAGCCTTTTAAATCGGCTATCTGAGTGACACCAATTTGTTGGACATCAAAGCTGGGACATTAGTCATGGCTTTAACAACCAACTGTGATTGTCGGGTCAAGATTGTAATTTTTTTGAAGGTTGTAAAGTATGTCACTGAGCATCACATAATGCGCAGGGGAGATTTGCAGCGGATTGCTGCTGAAGGTTGAATGATCAATGTAGTTGTACAACATAATCCTGTTTCTTGTGGTTCCACGTTTTTTTCTGCGGCATGATAGGCATCACAACAAAGCGGTGGGAATAGCGGTCCTGCTCTCTCCTCACCCCTCCCTCGCGCCTTTACAACCGTGTTTGTTGCCCGCTTTAACGAGCCGGAGCTTTATGCCCTAGGGTCCTGGCGAACTTTGCTCTGCTCAAAGGGCTCGTGGTGCAAGTGGAGACGGCTGTTCCATTAGAATGTAATGATTTGATCTGCATGAATTAAGGGAAAAGTGCTGAATCCAGAAGGCTGCACCATCCCCCTTTTACGGATTCCTTAAACAGTAAATCACCTTCTTAAACCATACATCTTTGTGAAATTGGATATGCAAAGCAATGCAGCTATTCACAGGATCCCATCCCCTCCCATCTCACTGAGTCTCCTGCGACACTATGGACACCAGCCATATTACCAATTGATTCCGTATCTTGACATGAATCTATTCATTAGTAATAAACACCACTTCAGTTGGATTTGAAAGGTCCCCCAATAGTACTTCCCGAATAGCTCGTTTTTTTTTTTAAACGGCAATACTAATTGGATAAACTATGCCGGCCAAGTATTTGGCGCGTTTTTGAGCTCGCACCTTTCTCGAGGTCGGTGATTCTCTGGTGCAGGGATGTGAGTGTTGACTCCACTCTACCGCGCTGCTCCGTCTCGTTCCGCATCCCAGGTTTGCCATCTTCTATACTGTTCACGCGGGATAACACCTGCTTCTCCAAATCGTCGATTTTACTCTGAAGCAGGTCTTTCAGACTGTTCGCCTGGACCGAGTTGTTGTTCCGACTGAATTGCTGTGGAATGAAATAATTATTCGTTAAAAAAACGTTTAAATAACACTGAGAAACATTACAACCCATATGCTGAGGGACATCGTAAGGCTAATGCCAGATTAACTTCTTTAGAGCTTATTGCCCTGTGGAGTTAGCAACCTGGTAGCCTACATCAAGCAACTAAATTCGTCTCCGGCAAGGTGTCTGTCCTCTGCATGACTTGTTAAGTTTCACGATTAGTGCAGAGTATTAGGCTACATGGTGGAGGGCTGTTCACCCCTGGAAGTAAATGTGACGACAAAGTACAATAAAAGAAGGGCGGCAGTGTGAGTTGGACAGGACAGTGCAACGTGCTTTAACCCATAGTGTAAACATGTCGTTTTTCAACCAAAATGAGTGGTGAAATGTATAAAGGCTATTATTTCGTTAAGATTATGGTTCACCACATACCTCGAGATTTTCTAATCTCTGCTTTAGAGATTGTAAAGTCTGCGATAGTTGCGCCAAAGTGTCCGAGGGACCCCTTGATACATCCCCCATAGTATTTTTGGTTCCCGTCTCTTTTCTCCTTCCCCCAGGTCCGGGCTCAGGTGCACTCTGGCCCTCACAGCGAGTTAACTTGGAAGTCAGTTCTCTGATAGTCTCTTTTTGGTTCATAATGGTCTCCTTCTGCTGTAGGACGGTCTCCCGGAGCTGCATTACAGTGGTCTTCAGATTCTCTCCAGGCATACTGTTTTGCAAGGTAGCGGCGCATATGTCCACATCCTTCGGCACGGACGTGCAAATAAATTGAGTCTGTCCACCACCAAAGTCTTGGCACGAACCCTCCACGAATAAGTAAGAAAGTATAAAAAGTTTCCAAGAGATTGCCTTTTTAATGGCTTGCATTTCGCCGTGTGTGTTGTGTTGCTTTTGGTTCAGAGCAGCGGTGGTGTGTTGCGAGTGATTTCAGGTCCACGGAGCTGTTCCTTTTTGTTGTAATCCGTCTCTGGCGCGCGCCCGGTTTATATAGCGCGCGTGGTCTGCGCTGAGCAGATTCACCGCATCACGGAGAGCGCAGGAATCACACTCTCGCAGTTTATTCGCTTCTCGAAGTCAAGGTGGAAGGAGCGTCACGCTCAAAGATGAATCTCGAGGCTCCCGGATGCTAAATCATTCATCGTGACGACATTATGTAATTTCTTAATGTGTATTATTCATTTAAAATTTGCGGATTGGTAGACAGCAATGGCATGACTTTGTATCAGGAGAGTCAGCTGTGTTCGTTTTGTGCATATAGGCAAAACCGACAGAACTGAATTCACATCGGAAGGAAGTTCAGGGACCCTTCAGCTCACACAGCATGGCTTTCCCCTGTGACCTGTGACACTGACAGCTACATAGCCATTTTCTCATGTTACAATATTTATAATAGATAACATGGTTTGCATGTTTACAGCAGCCAGCACAGACATTAACATAAATATAATTACACTAGCTGCAGTTGTATTCCCATCAGTGGCTGCATTTCTTTGACTATCACACCCAGGTTTATTAGAATGTTGTGAAGTGGTATTTGGTACATTGCATGATTTGCCATTGAACAGTATAATTTTGATTAAACTTAAAAATAATTGAATGCTCTAAATTAATATGTTCAGAATCTTCTTCATCTGTTGTCAAGCTGATCCACCTTAAGTCAGGCCCCTCACTCAGACATGGTGGTTTGTCAGTGACTCAGTGGTAATACCCAGACTGATGTCCTATGGGGTGTCAGCCTGTGAGGCCCTTTGGGCATCTGGTGCACTGATTCCCTGAGTGTGTTACATCCATGCCATGGGGGGGACGACGACAATACTACAAAGTGTCAACACAGTCTGCAGTATTTGTAATCATCTCAATAATTCAGTCCCTAAAAATGACTTAATATATCCCTTAGCCTTTTGCTACTTCAATTATTCAGGGAGAGCAATATTACTTTTTTGGTTGCCTACTCAGCCTTTATTAATGATATCAGTGTTGAAAATCAAATGAAAACAGATTGAATAAGTAATGAAAACATATTGGAGCTTAGATTAAAATTGATTCTCTTTAGGCAACTGCAGAATTGTGTACAGTATAATGGACAATGCGAGTCTATGTGATGGAAGGACATGGAGGACAGAGAGGTATTAAACCTATAACACCTTCACTGACCTCACAAATTACGCCTTCTATCCCCAGGGAAACTCATACCACTAACACGTTTTATTGTGGAAGTGTTCCTAGATTTGTGCCTACAGACAACTTGTTCCCTGAGCAATGATCACATACCAAGTTATTGAGATGAAGATTCTATACATGTTTAGTGCTTACTTTGAATGCTGTAAGTGCTGCACCTGAATGCCAAAGTGTTTCAACTCCTATCAGCTGACAGTCCTAGATAGTCTTACCATGAGGTACACTATACAGTGCCTTGCAAAAGTATTCATCCCCCTTAGCGTTTTTCATATTTTGTTGCATTACAACCTGTAATTTAAATTGATTTTTATTTGGATTTCATGTAATGGACATACACAAAATAGTCCAAATTGGTGAAGTGAAATGAAAAAAAGAACTTGTTTCAAAAAATTCTACATAATAAATAACGGAAAAGTGGTGCGTGCATATGTATTCACCTCCTTTGCTATGAAGCCCCTAAATAAGATCTGGTGCAACCAATTACCTTCAGAAGTGACATAATTAGTTAAATAAAGTCCACCTGTGTGCAATCTAAGTGTCACATAATCTCAGTATATATACACCTGTTCTGAAAGGCCCCAGAGTCTGCAACACCACTAAGCAAGGGGCAACACCAAGCAAGCGGCACCATGAAGACCAAGGAGCTCTCCAAACAGGTCAGGGACAAAGTTGTGGAGAAGTACAGATCAGGGTTGGGTTATAAAAAAATATAACAGGTTTCCCTCAAGAATTTCCCTGTATTTAGCACCATCCATCATTCCTTCAATTCTGACCAGTTTCCCAGTCCCTGCCTATGAAAAACATCCCCACAGCATGATGCTGCCACCACCATGCTTCACTGTGAGGATGGTGTTCTCGGGGTGATGAGAGGTGTTGGGTTTGCGCCAGACATAACGTTTTTCTTGATGGCCAAACAGCTCACTTTCATCTGACCAGAGTACCTTCTTCCATATGTTTGGGGAGTCTCCCACATGCGTTTTGGCGAACACCAAACGTGTTTGCTTATTTTTTTCTTTAAGGAATAGCTTTTTTCTGGCCACTCTTCCGTAAAGCCCAGCTCTGTGGAGTGTACGGCTTAAAGTGGTCCTATGGACAGATATTCCAATCTCCGCTGTGGAGCTTTGCCTCTCCTTCAGGGTTATCTTTGGTCTCTTTGTTGCCTGTCTGATTAATGCCCTCCTTGCCTGGTCCGTGAGTTTTGGTGGGCAGCCCTCTCTTGGCAGGTTTGTTGTGGTGCCATATTCTTTAAATTTTTTAATAATGGATTTAATGGTGCTCCGTGGGATGTTCAAAGTTTCTGATATTTTTTTATAACCCAACCCTGATCTGTACTTCTCCACAACTTTGTCCCTGACCTGTTTGGAGTGCTCCTTGGTCTTCATGGTGTCGCTTGCTTGGTGGTGCCCCTTGCTTAGTGGTGTTGCAGACTCTGGGGCCTTTCAGAACAGGTGTATATATACTGAGATCATGTGACAGATCATGTGACACTTAGATTGCACACAGGTGGACTTTATTTAACTAATTATGTCACTTCTGAAGATAATTGGTTGCACCAGATCTTATTTAGGGGCTTCATAGCAAAGGGGGTGAATAAATATGCACGCACCATTTTCCATTATTTATTTAGAATTCTTTTCATTTCACTTCACCAATTTGGACTATTTTGTGTATGTCCATTACATGAAATCCAAATAAAAATCCATTTAAGTTACTGATTCCTGCCACCAAAAAAAGTGGCAAAAATAGCTTTTCAGCTCTTCTGGGCCGTTGAAGAGATGGAATGGAAGACTACATTTAGGGTTACGTAATTGTCTGAGTGTTTCATAACAGGCTGTAAGGGGCAAACCTGGAAAGGGTGAAGTAGTGCTGTCATAAGAAATGGTTGGAATTCACAACTCACAGTCGTTGATGATGTAAAATGTTTCACCAAGTTTTTATGGATTGGAAGATGGAGGCGCATATATTCTGCTCTGCCTCGTGTGAGCTCAAGCAAAAGTCAAAACTATCTCTAACCCTCTTCCGCTAACTAGCCCTAGGCCACTGTAAATATTTTACGGTCGCATTAATGCTTTTTACCAAAACCAAATGTTTTTCAAACCATGAGTGCAGTAATGTATTTTGCTGAACCCTATTACCCTATAGGAGCTCATACAGAATGCTCCAGACACATTACTGATGGCTTTGCCTTTGGCTGTCTGTCACTTGTCTAAGAGGCGGCAGGTAGCCTAGCGGTTAAGAGCGTTGGGCCAGTAACCGAAAGGTCGCTGCTTTGAATCTCCAAGCTGACTATGTGAAAAATCTGTCAATGTGCCCTTGAGCAAGGCACTTAACCCTAATTGGTCCAGGGGTGCCGTATTACTATGGCTGACCCTGTAAAACAACACATTTCACTGCACCTATCCAGTGTACGTGACAATAAAGTGTATACATTTTTTAAGATGATAGTAGACTGTCATTCTACTTTTGATAGTTGTAAGTGCTCTGTCTCCAATAGTCTTTGTAGTGACCTAGCCCTGTTCACTGCTCTGACAGTGTCCAAGAACAAATACACACAATGGTTTTCCTTATTGGAGGTTAAACTCTTACATAACATATCTACCCACCAACTAAATGATATCTGGGTGATTACATTGAATCTAATAGGTTGAAAAATAAATAAAAGCTACTTGCAGAAATGTCCAATTATTTAGCTAATAGGGAAAACACAGCCCATTGTATTTCATTTTACATTTACATTTTAGTCATTTAGCAGACGCTCTTATCCAGAGCGACTTACAGTTAGTGCATACCATTTTTCATACTGGCCCCCCGCGGGAATCGAACCCACAACCCTGGCGTTGCAAACGCCATGCTCTACCAACTGAGCTACATCCCTGCCATTTCAAATGTATAACATTATTGTTATCCACACCTACATGTAATGTACCTATTGGGACCCCTTGACTACATTTTCCAGCATAGCTAAATGTCCAGTAGCCTATCACTCATTATACAGTTGAAGTCGGAAGTTTACATACACCTTAGCCAAATATATTTCAACTCAGTTTTGCACAATTCCTGACATTTAACCCTAGTAAAAATTCCCTGTCTTAGGTCAGTTAGGATCACCACTTTATTTTAAGAATGTGAAATGTCAGAATAATAGTAGAGAGAATGATTTATTTCAGCTTTCATCACATTTCCAGTGGGTCAGAAGTTTACATACTCAATTAGTATTTGGTAGCATTGCCTTTAAATTCTTTAACTTTGGTCAAACGTTTCGGGTAGCCTTCCACAAGCTTCCCACAATAAGTTGGGTGAATTTTGGCCCATTCCTCCTGACAGAGCTGGTGTAACTGAGTCAGGTTTGTAGGCCTCCTTGCTCGCACACGCTTTTTCAGTTCTGCCCACAAATGTTCTATTGGATTGAGGTCAGGGCTTTGTGATGGCCACTCCAATCCCTTGACTTTGTTGTCCTTAAGCCATTTTGCCACAACTTTGGAAGTATGCTTGGGGTCATTGTCCATTTGGAAGACCCATTTGCGACCAAGCTTTAACTTGTCTTGAGATGTTGCTTCAATATTTCCACATAATATTCCTTCCTCATGATGCCATCTATTTTGTGAAGTGCACCAGTCCCTCCTGCAGCAAAGGTCCCCCACAGCATGATGCTGCCCCCCCCCGTGCTTCACGGTTGGGATGGTGTTCTTCGGCTTGCAAGCCACCGCCTTTTTACTCCAAACATAACGATGGTCATTATGGCCAAACAGTTCTATTTGTGTTTCATCAGACCAGAGGACATTTCTCCAAAAAGTACGACCTTTGTCCCCATGTGCAGTTGCAAACCGTAGTCTGACTTTTTTATGGCGGTTTTGTGGCTTCTTCCTTGCTGAGCGGCCTTTCAGGTTATGTCGATATAGGACTTGTTTTACTGTGGATATAGATACTTTGGTACCTGTTTCCTCCAGCATCTTCACAAGGTCCTTTGCTGTTGTTCTGGGATTAATTTGCACTTTTCGCACCAAAGTACATTAATCTCTAGGAGACAGAACACGTCTCCTTCCTGAGCGGTATGACGGCTGCGTGGTCCCATGGTGTTTATACTTGCGTACAATTGTTTGTACAGATGAACGCGGTACCTTCAGGCGTTTGGAAATTACTCCCAAGGATGAACCAGACTTGTGGAGGTCTACAATTTTTTTCTGAGGTCTTGGCTGATTTCTTTTGATTTTCCCATGATGTCAAGCAAAGAGGCACTGAGTTTGAAGGTAGGCCTTGAAATACATCCACAGGTACACCTCCAATTGACTCAAATGATGTCAATTAGCCTATCAGAACCTTTGAAAGCCATGACATCATTTTCTGGAATTTTCCAAGCTGTTTAAAGGCACAGTCAACTTAGTGTCTGTAAACTTCTGACCCACTGGAATTGTGATACAGTGAATTATAAGTGAAATTATCTGTCTGTAAACAATTGTTGGAAAAATGACTTGTGTCATGCACAAAGTAGATGTCCTAACCGACTTGCCAAAACTATAGTTTGTTAACAAGAAATTTGTGGAGTGGTTGAAAAACGAGTTTTAATGACTCCAACCTAAGTGTATGTAAACTTCCGACTTCAACTGTATATTCATCTCTCTGCTGCCCACACAAACAAATCACTGGCCCATATATTTCACACACCGGAACAGTATCCACATCCTCCTCCATTCCTCTGTGCTCCAGGTATCCCCAAAACACGCATCCATCCATCCCTCCCTCCCTCCATCACTTGACCTCCTCCCGCATCTCACCATCCCTTCCTTCCTGCAGGCGTACATTACCTTCACTTAAGTGCTGTGTTGCTCCAAAATAATTAATCTGTTCTATTCAATGCATCCTGTGGATCGAGTTCAACCTGCTAACATCCTGACTCCTCTTAACAGAGGAAAAGCGCTTACAACAGCTGCTGAATTTATAATGCTGTTAGTTAGTGCATGCAATAATAATGGGCCCATTTGAAATGACTGTGTTGTTGGAAGGCAGTTTATTGAGCCAGACATAACATGCATAGAATTGGAGATGCTAATATCATACAGATAAACAGACAGATGCTTACTGCTTTCATCCCACCTCCTTTAGTGCCTTCCCTTCGCCCTGTAGAGCCCTATACTGCCAGAGTAAAGCAGAGCATTGCCGCCCACCTGTTTGGCTGCACTTCCTCAATAATGCATTCACCCACAGTGGAAACATTCTGAAATGCAGGAGATCAATGGCTGTAATTTCAAATGTTGGCACCCAGCCCCACATCGCTCTTACTTTCCCACCTTCTGCTGTGGTTGAGGCCATTAGATTAAAGAAGAGCACACCCAGTGCTATCAGAGGTTTTTATTTCCACCACCTACAACATTTCTGCCTTTTTTCAGTTTTTAAATGGAAGTTGATGTACAAAAGATGGCCATCTACAGTGAGGGAAAAAAGTATTTGATCCCCTGCTGATTTTGTACGTTTGCCCACTGACAAAGACATGATCAGTCTATAATTTTAATGGTAGGTTTATTTGAACAGTGAGAGACAGAATAACAACAATAAAATCCAGAAAAACGCATGTCAAAAATGTTATTAATTGATTTGCATTTTAATGAGGGAAATAAGTATTTGACCCTTCTGCAAAACATGACTTAGTACTTGGTGGCAAAACCCTTGTTGGCAATCACAGAGGTCAGACGTTTCTTGTAGTTGGCCACCAGGTTTGCACACATCTCAGGAGGGATTTTGTTCCACTCCTCTTTGCAGATCTTCTCCAAGTCATTAAGGTTTTGAGGCTGACGTTTGGCAACTCAAACCTTCAGCTCCCTCCACAGATTTTCTATGGGATTAAGGTCTGGAGACTGGCTAGGCCACTCCAGGACCTTAATGTGCTTCTTCTTGAGCCACTCCTTTGTTGCCTTGGCCGTGTGTTTTAGGTCATTGTCATGCTGGAATACCCATCCACGACCCATTTTCAATGTACTGGCTGAGGGAAGGAGGTTCTCACCCAAGATTTGACGGTACATGGCGCCATCCATCGTCCCTTTGATGCGGTGAAGTTGTCCTGTCCCCTTAGCAGAAAAACACCCCCAAAGCATAATGTTTCCACCTCCATGTTTGACGGTGGGGATGGTGTTCTTGGGGTCATGGGCAGCATTCCTCCTCCTCCAAACACGGCGAGTTGAGTTGATGCCAAAGAGCTCGATTTTGGTCTCATCTGACCACAACACTTTCACCCAGTTCTCCTCTGAATCATTCAGATGTTCATTGGCAAACTTCAGACAGGTCTGTATATGTGCTTTCTTGAGCAGGGGGACCTTGCGGGCGCTGCAGGATTTCAGTCCTTCACGGCGTAGTGTGTTACCAATTGTTTTCTTGGTGACTATTGTCCCAGCTACCTTGAGATCATTGACAAGATCCTCCCGTGTAGTTCTGGGCTGATTCCTCACCGTTCTCATGATCATTGCAACTCCACGAGGTGAGATCTTGCATGGAGCCCCAGGCCGAGGGAGATTGACAGTTATTTTGTGTTTCTTCCATTTGCAAATAATCTCACCAATTGTTGTCACCTTCTCACCAAGCAGCTTGGCGATGGTCTTGTAGCCCATTCCAGCCTTGTGTAGGTCTACAATCTTGTCCCTAACATCCTTGGAGAGCTCTTTGGTCTTGGCCATGGTGGAGAGTTTGGAATCTGATTGATTGATTGCTTCTGTGGACAGGTGTCTTTTATACAGGTAACAAGCTGAGATTAGGAGCACTCCCTTTAAGAGTGTGCTCCTAATCTCAGCTCGTTACCTGTATAAAAGACACCTGGGAGCCAGAAATCGTTCTGATTGAGAGGGGGTCAAATACTTATTTCCCTCATTAAAATGTAAATCAATTTATAACATTTTTGACATGTGTTTTTCTGGATTTTTTTCAGAAATTATTCTTTGTCAGTGGGCAAACGTACAAAATCAGCAGGGGATCAAATACTTTTTTCCCTCACTGTATGGTGATGATGAATGGTAAGCACTGTGGTAAGTTGCTTCTTGGCAAGGGAATTGTGTAGCCCCAGCTTTTTGCCTCCTCTTTGCCTCTCTACCCTCATGAACCACATTCAAGACTGACTGCCCCTTGGGCCCTTCCTGTCTTTCCTCCTCCTCCTCATCTTCCTCCTCCTCAGTGCTCTGTTTAGTTGTCAGTCCTCAGGGCCCATCGGAGGTACTCGGTTCCCCTATGACTGGAGGAAACGAGGCGTAGTACAGCTCCTTGGGTAAATGAGTGTAACAGATAGTGAATCTGAGCCTTGGAGGGTTGAAATAGCCTGGGTACCAGTCTGTTTAGCTAACTTTCCACTGCTTGTACTCCGTGGCATATGACACAGACTGGTACCCAGGTTAGGGATGACACTGACTGACCCCACAGTTTCCTCCAGGCAGCTTGATAGATGACTTCCAGATGACATTATTTCACATCAAGTCTTTTCATGTTCTATACACTAATAAGGGCACCACACCCTTCTCTAATGAATACCTTCATTTACAGCATGTACTGTAGCAGATGATGACGGGGGAAACGGAGGTGCTAGCTGTGTACCAGGCTTCCAGGCAGCTGGGGAATGTGGAAAACTGAAAAGGAAACCCTCAGCAATTTGAAGACTGAGCTAAATTGTCTCAGACAGTTATTGGACTGTATTTCATGACTATGTTAATATAATACAATCTACAATTAAAGCTGCCTCGACAGTTACCGGGCTACAGCCAACTAGGTAAAACAGCAGTCATTTTGGGGTCACTGGGGCTCCAGTTTCCAGCCTCTTATGGGAGGAGTGGAAATGACAGTCTGTAGTAACACACTCTGAAGAATAGCCTTGGAGAAGCTAATTAAGCCATTACTACTCATAATTTCTCATAGTTTCTTTGTTGGTCTTTTCCCCATGGTCTGCACTCAGATGAAGACGTCTTTCATACATCCGTCCCCTTATGTTTTATTAAAGGTTATCATTTCATTATTTTCCTTTGCGCAATTCTGTGTTTTGCGGTGCAGAGGAGGGGGGGTGTTGAAGATAGTAGGAAATATTAAGCCATGCACTCAAACTTGGATGATGAAGACAGAATGTTTTTATTGCTGTGGTGGAATTTGATGATGGGATGCAGAATGTTATCTAAATGTCTAGGTATACCGGTGCGATGCATTCCTTCTACTATGCCATGATCAATCATTACTTTGCTCCCTCTGTTGTAATGCTGACATGTAGGGCGGCAGGTAGCTTAGTGGGTAAGAGCGTTGTGCCAGTAACCGAAAGGTCGCTGGTTCTAATCCCCGAGCCGACCAGGTGAAAAATCTGTCGATGTGCCCTTAAGCAAGGCACTTAACCCTAATTGCTCATGTAAGTCGCTCTGGATAAGAGCGTCTGCAAAATGACGTAAATGTAAATGTACATGATCTACAAAGCACTCAGTTATTCATTGCCATTTTTATTTTGACATGAATAAGCAAACAGGCTTCCAGTAATGTTCTCAGCTTGCCTCTATAGATGACATGCTTTTTCCAGGGTTGGCTATTGTGTATGATTTGATTTTATGGATCATTAGCTTTCATGACATAGATCCTTTTCCTGTTGTAATGAACATTGGCCATATGTTTGCACCCCTATAATGGTATCTATCATATTTCCCTGGCCTGCCCATGTTCCTATCATGGAATGTAAACAAGTCGATTTGTCTTACAATGTAGATAGTGTATACCCCTGAAGCAGTCAGCGTAGTCAGTGTAGTCAGTGTAGTCATACACTTAAACAACTGCAATGTAATGTTTCTTTTTTTATGATAACACCGTTTTGAACAATCTTTCTAAACCTGCCGGTATGATTTGAATTAGGCATGAAGCATTCTCGCATTCTCATGGCCGGAGGTATTAGATTTCAATCTCGTACTCTCAAACAAAGATGAAACCTGGCTGTGGGAAATGGCATAAGCAGCTTCTATAAGATATTGGTTTAAATCAAACATGTTTTTTAATATTTTCACTATGTAGTAGTATAGGTCTGCAGGCCACAGTATGGTGTAGGTACTATCCTACAGCTACTAATGAGACAACCTAAGCATAACTGCATGTTTTATTAGACATATAAATCCAGATGAATCCAGCCGTGCCAACGTTTCACGCTCCACTCACACATAGTTTTAGCTCAAACCCTGGTAATCCTCGATTGGTTTTGCGTTTTGCACACGAAGCGCCAGAACTAAGGTGAGAGTTCAGCGTAATGTACAGTATATGCAAACGTGGATCACAGTGTAAACACATCACATGAATATGAAGCACACAGCTCAAGGCACTATCAGCCTGTGAATCTCTTACACTTTTGGATATCAGAAAATAGATATTAGCAAAAATACTTCAAATACTGTGGGCTACTGTGGGTATTGGATCCATGTTCACGTCAAAACAGTATGCACAATGTAAAGTTGTATATTATATTTTCAAAACTCATATACAGTCATGACTCATATACAGTGGGGGGAAAAAGTATTTAGTCAGCCACCAATTGTGCAAGTTCTCCCACTTAAAAAGGTGAGAGAGGCCTGTAATTTTCATCATAGGTACACGTCAACTATGACAGACAAATTGAGATTTTTTTTCTCCAGAAAATCACATTGTAGGATTTTTTATGAATTTACAGTGGGGAAAAAAAGTATTTAGTCAGCCACCAATTGTGCAAGTTCTCCCACTTAAAAAGATGAGAGAGGCCTGTAATTTTCATCATAGGTACACGTCAACTATGACAGACAAATTGAGATATTTTTTCCAGAAAATCACATTGTAGGATTTTTATAAATTTATTTGCAAATTATGGTGGAAAATAAGTATTTGGTCAATAACAAAAGTTTCTCAATACTTTGTTATATACCATTTGTTGGCAATGACACAGGTCAAACGTTTTCTGTAAGTCTTCACAAGGTTTTCTGTCATGAGCCCTCTCACTCCACCGGGTTACCACCTTAATTGGTTTCCACTATCTTCCACTCTGCTCACCTCCCTCTCTCTACTCAGCCTAACTAGCTCCACCTGTCCCTGCTCTGCTCGGCTCTAATTACTCTGCCAGCTGCGCTGCATTACCCACTAACCTCTCCCAGTATTTAAGGCCCTGTCTTTCAGCTCTCCGGTGTCAGATCGTCTGCAAAGCTCACACCCGGAACCTGTTTGCTCGCGCTTCTGGCTCACCCTGGTTTTGTGACCCCGGACCTGCCTGGTTTTTGGATACTCTTCTGCCTCAGGAGATCCAGACCTGCTTCTGCCATTACGACTCCTGACTACTCTTCAATCCCGGTAACTCTGACCAGCCTTCTGCCTTGCTACTACGTATTTTGGATTTCCCTTGAACTGTACTGCTGCCTGGTTTCATTCCGCCCCGTTGTGTCTGTGTTTCCTCCCCCAGGACTTCTGGACCACCAACCACCGGCGTCATCGGACGCATCGCTGCCACTGGGGGAGGCACAGACCCAGCACATCGGACGGGATAACCCCTGGAGCCTTCACTCACTCCCTACATCCCTTTCCCCTTAAGTTTAAATAAACTTTCTGGTGTGACGCAATTGTGGTCCTCTTGTCGTCTGTCTGAACCGTGACAGTACGATCTGACCATCATGGACCCAGCGCACACTTCCCCCGACATGGAAACCGAAGAACCTGAGCAACCCACCGCCATGCTACGCCTGGAACACACTGAGAGAGAGCTAGGCCGCATGAGCGGCGACATCACCTCTCTGCTTCAGGCCGGCTACCAACAGCATCAGCAGTTCCAGCAGCACCAGCAGCAGTCCCAGCAGCAGCAACAACAACTCGCCATGATCATTCAACTCCTCACCAACCTGACCCCAGCCAGTCTGCCCACCAGCCCTGCCCCCGAGTTACCTGCCCCGGTCATTGCAGCCGCTGCTCCGAACCCAAGATTGGAAACCCCGAGCGGTTCAACGGCGATTCAACCCAGGTCCGGCCATTCCTGACTAGCTGCCGACTTCAGTTCTCCTTGCAGCCAAGGACCTTCGCCACGGAGGGGGCTAAGGTTGGGTATGCCATCACTCACCTGACGGGCCGAGCTCGACTCTGGGGAACAGCAGAGTTCGAACGTCAAACCCCCGCATGTGCAACCTTCGACCTGTTTGCTGAGGAGATGCTGAAGGTGTTTGACCTGGATTCACCAACCGCAGAGGCGTCTCGTGAACTGTTCAGTATTCGACAAGGCAGACGTACAGTCGCAGACCATTCCATCGACTTCCGAACCCTGGCTAGACGAAGTTCTTGGAACACACCATCGTTGGTGGACGCGTTCTTCCATAGTTTGGCTGACTATATCAAGGACGAGTTGGTCTCCCAGGAACTGCCTTCCACTCTTGATGAAGCCATCGCACTGACTGTCAGGATCGACGGTAGGATACAGACCCGTCGTCGTGAGAGGGGGCGCCAAGGTCCACCTACTACCGGCATTCGGAGAGATCCGACTGGGTTCCTGTCATCTACTGCCACTCACCCAGGTCAGCTTGATCAGTCTGAGCCTATGGAGATTGGGCGAGCCTCTCTCACTCCTGCAGAGCGCCAGCGACGCTTCACCTCAAACCTCTGCCTCTATTGTGGAGGTGATGGACATCGTGTGGTAACCTGCCCTTTAAAGGGCCGAAGCTCACCGGGCATAGGGGAGTCCGGTTGAGTTCAATGACCATCCAGTCCTCCGACCGCAAACCCCTGCTGCAAGTTCACCTCCGCCTCCCTGACTCAACTCACACCCTGGCTGCTCTGGTGGATTCTGGCGCCGAAGCCAACATAATGGACATCAAGCTGGCACGCCAACTGGGACTGGAGAACCTCCGTTTGACACCTCCTATTCCTGCCCGGGCACTGGACGGACACTTACTCGGATCGGTCACTCATGTCACGGCCCCGGTCTCGATGGGTCTGTCCGGAAACCATCAAGAAACTATCCAGTTTCACCTGCTCCCCCTCTCCAGGCCAACCCCTCATCCTGGGTTACCCATGGCTCCGCCGGCACAACCTCAGCTCGACTGGGTGACCGGGGTGATCAGGGAGTGGGGAGAGGACTGCCACCGAACCTGCCTGCTTGCCGCCGCACTACCCCCTCGGCCAGTACCTACTAACTCCGCTCCTGACCCCTCCAAGGACCCTGTGTCGATTCTGCCAAGTCCCTGCATCGTTGCAGCTCTGACCTGGGCTGTTGAGGAACAGGTGCTGGAGGCTCTCCGTAACCAGCCAGGTCCCAGCACTTGCCCAGCTGACCGCCTTTTTGTCCCCGAAGACCTGAGGTCCCAGGTCGTTCAGTGGGGACATGACTCCCGCCTAGCTTGTCACCCTGGCTCCACCCGCACTTACAACCTGCTCGCCCAGAGGTTCTGGTGGCCCTCTCTGAGGAAGGATGTACGGGAATTCGTCCAAGCCTGCCCCATCTGCAACCAACACAAGTCGTCCTGCCAGCCCCCAGCCGGATTGCTGCAGCCCCTGCCTGTGCCCAGGAGTCCGCTGGTCCCTGCTGCGCCTTGTCCTCCTCCTCCACGGCTCGTCGAAGGTGGTCTGGTTTACACCGTCCGCCGCCTGCTTCGGTCCAGACGGAGGGGTAGGGGTCTCCAGTACCTCATTGACTGGGAGGGCTATGGACCTGAGGAAAGGACCTGGGTGCCAGCTAGTCGGATTGTGGATAGGACTCTCATCACCGCTTTCCACCAACGGCATCCTGATCAACCTGCAATCCGTAGGGGCCGCCCCAGAGGGGTCCCTAACCGTCCGGCCCGCTCGGCTTCCTGTCCTGTGCCTGACCCTGTCTCGGGACCTGTCCCATCTCCCGACCACGGCCCTCCGGCTTCCTCCGAGGATGAGGACGTTCACTCGGACCGTTCGGAGGAGTTCTAGCCCTCCTCCGGCTCCCCTCCTCCCGCCCGGCGTGGTGTTGCTCTTGGGACTTCTGGGGCCGTCCCTTGGGGGGGTTCTGTCATGAGCCCTCTCACTCCACCGGGTTACCACCTTAATTGGTTTCCACTATCTTCCACTCTGCTCACCTCCCTCTCTCTACTCAGCCTAACTAGCTCCACCTGTCCCTGCTCTGCTCGGCTCTAATTACTCTGCCAGCTGCGCTGCATTACCCACTAACCTCTCCCAGTATTTAAGGCCCTGTCTTTCAGCTCTCCGGTGTCAGATCGTCTGCAAAGCTCACACCCGGAACCTGTTTGCTCGCGCTTCTGGCTCACCCTGGTTTTGTGACCCCGGACCTGCCTGGTTTTTGGATACTCTTCTGCCTCAGGAGATCCAGACCTGCTTCTGCCATTACGACTCCTGACTACTCTTCAATCCCGGTAACTCTGACCAGCCTTCTGCCTTGCTACTACGTATTTTGGATTTCCCTTGAACTGTACTGCTGCCTGGTTTCATTCCGCCCCGTTGTGTCTGTGTTTCCTCCCCCCCCCAGGACTTCTGGACCACCAACCACCGGCGTCATCGGACGCATCGCTGCCACTGGGGGGAGGCACAGACCCAGCACATCGGACGGGATAACCCCTGGAGCCTTCACTCACTCCCTACATCCCTTTCCCCTTAAGTTTAAATAAACTTTCTGGTGTGACGCAATTGTGGTCCTCTTGTCGTCTGTCTGAACCGTGACAGTTTTCACACACTGTTGCTGGTATTTTGGCCCATTCCTCCATGCAGATCTCCTCTAGAGCAGTGATGTTTTGGGGCTGTCGCTGGGCAACACGGACTTTCAACTCCCTCCAAAGATTTTCTATGGGGTTGAGATCTGGAGACTGGCTAGGCCACTCCAGGACCTTGAAATGCTTCTTACGAAGCCACTCCTTCGTTGCCCGGGCGGTGTGTTTGGGATCATTGTCATGCTGAAAGACCCAGCCACGTTTCATCTTCAATGCCCTTGCTGATGGAAGGAGGTTTTCACTCAAAATCTCACGATGCATGGCCCAATTCATTCTTTCCTTTACACGGAGCCAGAAATCTTGCTTGTTTGTAGGTGACCAAATACTTATTTTCCACCATAATTTGCAAATAAATTCATTAAAAATCCTACAATGTGATTATCTGGATTTTTTTTTCTCAATTTGTCTATCATAGTTGACGTGTACCTATGATGAAAATTACAGGCCTCTCTCATCTTTTTAAGTGGGAGAACATGCACAATTGGTGGCTGACTAAATACTTTTTTTCCCCACTGTATTTGCAAATTATGGTGGAAAATAAGTATTTGGTCACCTGCAAACAAGCAAGATTTCTGGCTCTCACAGACCTGTAACTTCTTCTTTAAGAGGCTCCTCTGTCCTCCACTCGTTACCTGTATTAATGGCACCTGTTTGAACTTGTTATCAGTATAAAAGACACCTGTCCACAACCTCAAACAGTCACACTCCAAACTCCACTATGGCCAAGACCAAAGAGCTGTCAGACACCAGAAACAAAATTGTAGACCTGCACCAGGCTGGGAAGACTGAATATGCAATAGGTAAGCAGCTTGGTTTGAAGAAATCAACTGTGGGAGCAATTATTAGGAAATGGAAGACATACAAGACCACTGATAATCTCCCTCGATCTGGGGCTCCACGCAAGATCTCACCCCGTGGGGTCAAAATGATCACAAGAACGGTGAGCAAAAATCCCAGAACCACACGGGGGGACCTAGTGAATGACCTGCAGAGAGCTGGGACCAAAGTAACAAAGCCTACCATCAGTAACACACTACGCCGCCAGGGACTCAAATCCTGCAGTGCCAGATGTGTCCCCCTGCTTAAGCCAGTACATGTCCAGGCCCCTCTGAAGTTTGCTAGAGTGCATTTGGATGATCCAGAAGAGGATTGGGAGAATGTCATATGGTCAGATGAAACCAAAATAGAACTTTTTGGTAAAAACTCAACTCGTCGTGTTTGGAGGACAAAGAATGCTGAGTTGCATCCAAAGAACACCATACCTACTGTGAAGTATGGGGGTGGAAACATCATGCTTTGGGGCTGTTTTTCTGCAAAGGGACCAGGACGACTGATCCGTGTAAAGGAAAGAATGAATGGGGCCATGTATCGTGAGATTTTGAGTGAAAACCTCCTTCCATCAGCAAGGGCATTGAAGATGAAACGTGGCTGGGTCTTTCAGCATGACAATGATCCCAAACACACCGCCCGGGCAATGAAGGAGTGGCTTCGTAAGAAGCATTTCAAGGTACTGGAGTGGCCTAGCCAGTCTCCAGATCTCAACCCCATAGAAAATCTTTGGAGGGAGTTGAAAGCCCGTGTTGCCCAGCGACAGCCCCAAAACATCACTGCTCTAGAGGAGATCTGCATGGAGGAATGGGCCAAAATACCAGCAACAGTGTGTGAAAACCTTGTGAAGACTTACAGAAAACGTCTGACCTGTGTCATTGCCAACAAAGGGTATATAACAAAGTATTGAGACACTTTTGTTATTGACCAAATACTTATTTTCCACCATAATTTGCAAATAAATCCATTAAAAATCCTACAATGTAATTTTCTGGATTTTCTTTTCTCATTTTGTCTGTCATAGTTGACGTGTACCTATGATGAAAATTACAGGCCTCTCTCATCTTTTTAAGTGGGAGAACTTGCACAATTGGTGGCTGACTAAATACTTTTTTTCCCCACTGTAAACTCTTGGCAGCAGGTTATATGTAGGTTGGAATCTCATGTCTGGGCATGTAGCAGTCACCTGTCAGAGAGACAGAGGAAGCATGCAGAGCTGTCAAGAGGTCCAATTTAATGAATGGATGTAGACAGCCAAAATGAAAATAGCTGGCTTCCTCCAGCACTCTGTCTGGTACTTGTGCCCAATGTGATGGAATTGCTGAAGTCATGTCCGTCAAACTGTGTTCCAAAGTCTGGAAAAAAATTATAACAAAAGATGTCTAACAAAGTTAGTTTCTCAGTAAAGTAATTGATATTCAAAAAACCCCACACTGTATTGATGAGATAAAGATTCCTAACGCACAGAGCCCATATGGGTGTTTTCCTCATTATGGCCGATTAGAAATGTATTCAGAGCAGCTTTTAAGATTCTGTGATATGCTTCTGGAATGTGTTTTCCACTAACCTGTGTCTCCGGGTTCTCTAGAGTTCTCTTTGCTCTGACCTGGATGACTTCCGCTACATCTCAATTATTCAAAATTATATTCTGGTATGAGTAAAGTTTTTTTCTGAGGTGGCAATGGATGGAATGCAGGAAGTGAATATTGTTACCTTAAAAAGCATTGTCTCAAGTTCAGGCCTCTTTGCTCTATTTCAGGCCTACCATGTAGCTGCTGGAGGACCGAGAGAAGTGGGTGGTCATGGGAAGGTTACAGTGTGTCTTTAAAGGGTTCATTCGGAAATATTCAGACCCCTTGACTTTTTACATTACAGCCTCAGTTTGGCCAGGCGGGCAGCTCTAGGAAGAGTCTTGGTGGTTCCAAACTTCTTCAATTTAAGAATGATGGAGGCCACTGTGTTCTTGAGGACCTTCAATGCTGCCTACAGTTTTTGGTACCCTTCCCCAGATTTGTGCCTCGACACAATCCTGTTTCGGAGATCTACGGACAATTCCTTTGTCCACATGGCTTGGTTTTTGCTCTGACATGCACTGTCAACTGTGGGACCTTCTATAGACAGGTGTGTGCCTTTCCAAATCATGTACAATCAATTGAATTTACCACAGGTGGACTCCAATCAAGTTGTAGAAACATCTCAAGGATGATCAATGGAAACAGGATGCACCTGAGCTCAATTTCGAGTCTCATAGCAAAGGGTCTGAATACTTATGTAAATAAGGTATTTCTGTTTTTTATTTGTAATACATTTGCTAACATTTTGATAAACCTGTTTTCACTTTGTCGTTATGGGGTATTGTGTGTAGATTGATGAGGATTTTTATTTATTTAGTCAATTTTAGAATAAGGCTGTAACGTAACAAAATGTGGAAAAAGTCAAGGGGTCTGAATACTTTACGAATGCACCTCTTTCACATGCCAACCCCTATGTGAATGAAGGGTAGGGATAGAAATATCCCAGATAGTGTGAAGAGACCAGGGCCAGCTGTAAACATCACCCTATGGGACAGAAAAACACACTTTCTCTCTCAAGTGGGGATGGATGCTTCTGTTTTAAAATAGCAAGAAAGCTACAGTTCAATCAAGGGACAGATTGTATTCAGACACAGTCGGTCACTTTAATATTGTCCTTAAGTACCCTTTGACTTAACCCCACCATGTTGCATGTGTTGTTGAGATGAATCTGATTTGTATCTTGCATTTCCTCATCCCACTGGATTAACAAAAAGCTATAGTATATTAATAAAGATTCTTAGATCCTCTCCATCAAAGGTCACATTCGGTTGCCTACGTTAACGTTTGATTACTTTCCATGTCCCTAAGTATATACAGTTGAAGTCAGAAGTTTACATACACTTAGGTTGGCGTCATTAAAACTTGTTTTTCAACCACTCCACAAATTTCTTGTTAACAAACTATGGTTTTGGCAAGTCGGTTAGGACATCTACTTTGTGCATGACACAAGTAATATTTCCAACAATTGTTTATAGACAGATTATTTCACTTACAATTCACTGTATCACAATTCCAGTGGGTCAGAAGTTTACATACACTAAGTTGACTGTGCCTTTAAACAGCTTGGAAAATTCCAGAAAATGATGTCATGGCTTTAGAAGCTTCTGATAGGCTAATTGACATAATTTGCGTCAATTGGAGGTGTACCTGTGGATGTATTTCAAGGCCTACCTTCAAACTCAGTGCCTCTTTGCTTGACATCATGGGAAAATCAAAAGAAATCAGCCAAGACCTCAGAAAAAATTGTAGACCTCCACAAGTCTGGTTCATCCTTTGGAACAATTTCCAAACGCCTGAAGGTACCACGTTCATCTGTACAAACAATAGTATGCAAGTATAAACACCATGGGACCACGCAGCCGTCATACCGCTCAGGAAGGAGACGTGTTCTGTCTCCTAGAGATGAACGTACTTTGGTGCGAAAAGTGCAAATCAATCCTAGAACAACAGCAAAGGACCTTGTGAAGATGCTGGAGGAAACAGGTACAAAAGTATCTATATCCACAGTAAAACGAGTCCTATATCAACATAACCTGAAAGGCCGCTCAGCAAGGAAGAAGCCACTGCTCCAAAACCGCCATAAAAAAAGCCAGACTACGGTTTGCTACTGCACATGGGGACAAAGATCGTACTTTTTGGAGAAATGTCCTCTGGTCTGATGAAACAAAAATAGAACTGTTTGGCCATAATGACCATGCTTATGTTTGGAGGAAAAAGGGGGTAGCTTGCAAGCCGAA